>NW_028301721.1:1804011-1954345 GCF_037042655.1 Diuraphis noxia
TTTAGCGGAATTATCACCATTTTTTACCAAATTTTTTTTCTATTTTTTGTATTCACCCAAATGTATTGTAAACACGTGTTTTAGATGTAAAATAATGTGAACTTAACGTTAAAAATATAAAAAGTATGATTAGTTTAATAGAAATGACTTAAGACGATATTTAGCGGATTCATCACCTGTATTTCAAAATTTTTTTACGACCTTTTATATTCACCCAAATGTATTGTAAAGACGTGTTTTAGATGTAAAATAATGTGAACTTAACGATAAAAATATAAAAAGTATGATTAGTTCAATACAAATGACTTTAAACGATATTTAGCGGAATTATCACCATTTTTTACCCAATTTTTTCCCAAATTTTTTTTCTATTTTTTGTATTCACCCAAATTTATTGTAAACACGTGTTTTAGATGTAAAATAATGTGAACTTAACGATAAAAATATAAAAAGTATGATTAGTTCAATACAAATGACTTTAAACGATATTTAGCGGTTTCATCACCTGTATTTCAAAATTTTTTTACGACCTTTTATATTCACCCAAATGTATTGTAAAGACGCGTTTTAGATGTAAAATTATGTGAACTTAACGATAAAAATATAAAAAGTATGATTAGTTCAATACAAATGACTTTAAACGATATTTAGCGGAATTATCACCTGTATTTCAAAATTTTTTTACGACCTTTTATATTCACCCAAATGTATTGTAAAGACGTGTTTTAGATGTAAAATAATGTGAACTTAACGATAAAAATATAAAAAGTATGATTAGTTCAATACAAATGACTTTAAACGATATTTAGCGGAATTATCACCATTTTTTACCCAATTTTTTCCCAAATTTTTTTTCTATTTTTTGTATTCACCCAAATGTATTGTAAACACGTGTTTTAGATGTAAAATAATGTGAACTTAACGATAAAAATATAAAAAGTATGATTAGTTCAATACAAATGACTTTAAACGATATTTAGCGGTTTCATCACCTGTATTTCAAAATTTTTTTACGACCTTTTATATTCACCCAAATGTATTGTAAAGACGTGTTTTAGATGTAAAATAATGTGAACTTAACGATAAAAATATAAAAAGTATGATTAGTTCAATACAAATGACTTTAAACGATATTTAGCGGAATTATCACCATTTTTTACCCAATTTTTTCCCAAATTTTTTTTCTATTTTTTGTATTCACCCAAATGTATTGTAAACACGTGTTTTAGATGTAAAATAATGTGAAGTTAACGATAAAAATATAAAAAGTATGATTAGTTCAATACAAATGACTTTAAACGATATTTAGCGGAATTATCACCATTTTTTACCAAATTTTTTTTCTATTTTTTGTATTCACCCAAATGTATTGTAAACACGTGTTTTAGATGTAAAATAATGTGAACTTAACGTTAAAAATATAAAAAGTATGATTAGTTTAATAGAAATGACTTAAGACGATATTTAGCGGTTTCATCACCTGTATTTCAAAATTTTTTTACGACCTTTTATATTCACCCAAATGTATTGTAAATACGTGTTTTAGATGTAAAATAATGTGAACTTAACGTTAAAAATATAAAAAGTATGATTAGTTTAATAGAAATGACTTAAGACGATATTTAGCGGTTTCATCACCTGTATTTCAAAATTTTTTTACGACCTTTTATATTCACCCAAATGTATTGTAAAGACGCGTTTTAGATGTAAAATTATGTGAACTTAACGATAAAAATATAAAAAGTATGATTAGTTCAATACAAATGACTTTAAACGATATTTAGCGAAATTATCACCATTTTTTACCCAATTTTTTCCCAAATTTTTTTTCTATTTTTTGTATTCACCCAAATGTATTGTAAATACGTGTTTTAGATGTAAAATAATGTGAACTTAACGATAAAAATATAAAAAGTATGATTAGTTCAATACAAATGACTTTAAACGATATTTAGCGGTTTCATCACCTGTATTTCAAAATTCTTTTACGACCTTTTATATTCACCCAAATGTATTGTAAAGACGTGTTTTAGATGTAAAATAATGTGAACTTAACGATAAAAATATAAAAAGTATGATTAGTTCAATACAAATGACTTTAAACGATATTTAGCGGTTTCATCACCTGTATTTCAAACTTTTTTTACGACCTTTTATATTCACCCAAATGTATTGTAAAGACGCGTTTTAGATGTAAAATTATGTGAACTTAACGATAAAAATATAAAAAGTATGATTAGTTCAATACAAATGACTTTAAACGATATTTAGCGGAATTATCACCTGTATTTCAAAATTTTTTTACGACCTTTTATATTCACCCAAATGTATTGTAAAGACGTGTTTTAGATGTAAAATAATGTGAACTTAACGATAAAAATATAAAAAGTATGATTAGTTCAATACAAATGACTTTAAACGATATTTAGTGGAATTATCACCATTTTTTACCCAATTTTTTCCCAAATTTTTTTTCTATTTTTTGTATTCACCCAAATGTATTGTAAACACGTGTTTTAGATGTAAAATAATGTGAAGTTAACGATAAAAATATAAAAAGTATGATTAATTCAATACAAATGACTTTAAACGATATTTAGCGGAATTATCACCATTTTTTACCAAATTTTTTTTCTATTTTTTGTATTCACCCAAATGTATTGTAAACACGTGTTTTAGATGTAAAATAATGTGAACTTAACGTTAAAAATATAAAAAGTATGATTAGTTTAATAGAAATGACTTAAGACGATATTTAGCGGTTTCATCACCTGTATTTCAAAATTTTTTTACGACCTTTTATATTCACCCAAATGTATTGTAAAGACGTGTTTTAGATGTAAAATTATGTGAACTTAACGATAAAAATATAAAAAGTATGATTAGTTTAATAGAAATGACTTAAGACGATATTTAGCGGATTCATCAGCTGTATTTCAACATTTTTTTACGACCTTTTATATTCACCCAAATGTATTGTAAATACGTGTTTTAGATGTAAAATAATGTGAACTTAACGATAAAAATATAAAAAGTATGATTAGTTCAATACAAATGACTTTAATCGATATTTAGCGGAATTATCACCATTTTTTACCAAATTTTTTCCCAAATTTTTTTTCTATTTTTTGTATTCACCCAAATGTATTGTAAATACGTGTTTTAGATGTAAAATAATGTGAACTTAACGATAAAAATATAAAAAGTATGATAAGTTCAATACAAATGACTTTAAACGATATTTAGCGGAATTATCACCATTTTTTACCCAATTTTTTCCCAAATTTTTTTTCTATTTTTTGTATTCACCCAAATGTATTGTAAATACGTGTTTTAGATGTAAAATAATGTGAACTTAACGATAAAAATATAAAAAGTATGATTAGTTCAATACAAATGACTTTAAACGATATTTAGCGGAATTATCACCATTTTTTACCAAATTTTTTTTCTATTTTTTGTATTCACCCAAATGTATTGTAAACACGTGTTTTAGATGTAAAATAATGTGAACTTAACGTTAAAAATATAAAAAGTATGATTAGTTTAATAGAAATGACTTAAGACGATATTTAGCGGTTTCATCACCTGTATTTCAAAATTTTTTTACGACCTTTTATATTCACCCAAATGTATTGTAAAGACGCGTTTTAGATGTAAAATTATGTGAACTTAACGATAAAAATATAAAAAGTATGATTAGTTCAATACAAATGACTTTAAACGATATTTAGCGAAATTATCACCATTTTTTACCCAATTTTTTCCCAAATTTTTTTTCTATTTTTTGTATTCACCCAAATGTATTGTAAATACGTGTTTTAGATGTAAAATAATGTGAACTTAACGATAAAAATATAAAAAGTATGATTAGTTCAATACAAATGACTTTAAACGATATTTAGCGGTTTCATCACCTGTATTTCAAAATTCTTTTACGACCTTTTATATTCACCCAAATGTATTGTAAAGACGTGTTTTAGATGTAAAATAATGTGAACTTAACGATAAAAATATAAAAAGTATGATTAGTTCAATACAAATGACTTTAAACGATATTTAGCGGTTTCATCACCTGTATTTCAAACTTTTTTTACGACCTTTTATATTCACCCAAATGTATTGTAAAGACGCGTTTTAGATGTAAAATTATGTGAACTTAACGATAAAAATATAAAAAGTATGATTAGTTCAATACAAATGACTTTAAACGATATTTAGCGGAATTATCACCTGTATTTCAAAATTTTTTTACGACCTTTTATATTCACCCAAATGTATTGTAAAGACGTGTTTTAGATGTAAAATAATGTGAACTTAACGATAAAAATATAAAAAGTATGATTAGTTCAATACAAATGACTTTAAACGATATTTAGCGGAATTATCACCATTTTTTACCCAATTTTTTCCCAAATTTTTTTTCTATTTTTTGTATTCACCCAAATGTATTGTAAACACGTGTTTTAGATGTAAAATAATGTGAAGTTAACGATAAAAATATAAAAAGTATGATTAGTTCAATACAAATGACTTTAAACGATATTTAGCGGAATTATCACCATTTTTTACCAAATTTTTTTTCTATTTTTTGTATTCACCCAAATGTATTGTAAACTCGTGTTTTAGATGTAAAATAATGTGAACTTAACGTTAAAAATATAAAAAGTATGATTAGTTTAATAGAAATGACTTAAGACGATATTTAGCGGTTTCATCACCTGTATTTCAAAATTTTTTTACGACCTTTTATATTCACCCAAATGTATTGTAAAGACGTGTTTTAGATGTAAAATTATGTGAACTTAACGATAAAAATATAAAAAGTATGATTAGTTTAATAGAAATGACTTAAGACGATATTTAGCGGATTCATCAGCTGTATTTCAACATTTTTTTACGACCTTTTATATTCACCCAAATGTATTGTAAATACGTGTTTTAGATGTAAAATAATGTGAACTTAACGATAAAAATATAAAAAGTATGATTAGTTCAATACAAATGACTTTAATCGATATTTAGCGGAATTATCACCATTTTTTACCAAATTTTTTCCCAAATTTTTTTTCTATTTTTTGTATTCACCCAAATGTATTGTAAATACGTGTTTTAGATGTAAAATAATGTGAACTTAACGATAAAAATATAAAAAGTATGATAAGTTCAATACAAATGACTTTAAACGATATTTAGCGGAATTATCACCATTTTTTACCCAATTTTTTCCCAAATTTTTTTTCTATTTTTTGTATTCACCCAAATGTATTGTAAATACGTGTTTTAGATGTAAAATAATGTGAACTTAACGATAAAAATATAAAAAGTATGATTAGTTCAATACAAATGACTTTAAACGATATTTAGCGGAATTATCACCATTTTTTACCAAATTTTTTTTCTATTTTTTGTATTCACCCAAATGTATTGTAAACACGTGTTTTAGATGTAAAATAATGTGAACTTAACGTTAAAAATATAAAAAGTATGATTAGTTTAATAGAAATGACTTAAGACGATATTTAGCGGTTTCATCACCTGTATTTCAAAATTTTTTTACGACCTTTTATATTCACCCAAATGTATTGTAAAGACGTGTTTTAGATGTAAAATAATGTGAACTTAACGATAAAAATATAAAAAGTATGATTAGTTCAATACAAATGACTTTAAACGATATTTAGCGGAATTATCACCATTTTTTACCCAATTTTTTCCCAAATTTTTTTTCTATTTTTTGTATTCACCCAAATGTATTGTAAACACGTGTTTTAGATGTAAAATAATGTGAAGTTAACGATAAAAATATAAAAAGTATGATTAGTTCAATACAAATGACTTTAAACGATATTTAGCGGAATTATCACCATTTTTTACCAAATTTTTTTTCTATTTTTTGTATTCACCCAAATGTATTGTAAACTCGTGTTTTAGATGTAAAATAATGTGAACTTAACGTTAAAAATATAAAAAGTATGATTAGTTTAATAGAAATGACTTAAGACGATATTTAGCGGTTTCATCACCTGTATTTCAAAATTTTTTTACGACCTTTTATATTCACCCAAATGTATTGTAAAGACGTGTTTTAGATGTAAAATTATGTGAACTTAACGATAAAAATATAAAAAGTATGATTAGTTTAATAGAAATGACTTAAGACGATATTTAGCGGATTCATCAGCTGTATTTCAACATTTTTTTACGACCTTTTATATTCACCCAAATGTATTGTAAATACGTGTTTTAGATGTAAAATAATGTGAACTTAACGATAAAAATATAAAAAGTATGATTAGTTCAATACAAATGACTTTAATCGATATTTAGCGGAATTATCACCATTTTTTACCAAATTTTTTCCCAAATTTTTTTTCTATTTTTTGTATTCACCCAAATGTATTGTAAATACGTGTTTTAGATGTAAAATAATGTGAACTTAACGATAAAAATATAAAAAGTATGATAAGTTCAATACAAATGACTTTAAACGATATTTAGCGGAATTATCACCATTTTTTACCCAATTTTTTCCCAAATTTTTTTTCTATTTTTTGTATTCACCCAAATGTATTGTAAATACGTGTTTTAGATGTAAAATAATGTGAACTTAACGATAAAAATATAAAAAGTATGATTAGTTCAATACAAATGACTTTAAACGATATTTAGCGGAATTATCACCATTTTTTACCAAATTTTTTTTCTATTTTTTGTATTCACCCAAATGTATTGTAAACACGTGTTTTAGATGTAAAATAATGTGAACTTAACGTTAAAAATATAAAAAGTATGATTAGTTTAATAGAAATGACTTAAGACGATATTTAGCGGTTTCATCACCTGTATTTCAAAATTTTTTTACGACCTTTTATATTCACCCAAATGTATTGTAAAGACGCGTTTTAGATGTAAAATTATGTGAACTTAACGATAAAAATATAAAAAGTATGATTAGTTCAATACAAATGACTTTAAACGATATTTAGCGAAATTATCACCATTTTTTACCCAATTTTTTCCCAAATTTTTTTTCTATTTTTTGTATTCACCCAAATGTATTGTAAATACGTGTTTTAGATGTAAAATAATGTGAACTTAACGATAAAAATATAAAAAGTATGATTAGTTCAATACAAATGACTTTAAACGATATTTAGCGGAATTATCACCATTTTTTACCAAATTTTTTCCCAAATTTTTTTTCTATTTTTTGTATTCACCCAAATGTATTGTAAATACGTGTTTAAGATGTAAAATAATGTGAACTTAACGATAAAAATATAAAAAGTATGATTAGTTCAATATAAATGACTTTACACGATATTTAGCGGAATTATCACCATTTTTTACCAAATTTTTTCCCAAATTTTTTTTCTATTTTTTGTATTCACCCAAATGTATTGTAAACACGTGTTTTAGATGTAAAATATAAGAACTTAACGTTAAAAATATAAAAAGTATGATTAGTTTAATAGAAATGACTTTAAACGATATTTAGCGGAATTATCACCATTTTTTACCAAATTTTTTTTCTATTTTTTGTATTCACCCAAATGTATTGTAAACACGTGTTTTAGATGTAAAATAATGTGAACTTAACGTTAAAAATATAAAAAGTATGATTAGTTTAATAGAAATGACTTAAGACGATATTTAGCGGATTCTTCACCTGTATTTCAAAATTTTTTTACGACCTTTTATATTCACCCAAATGTATTGTAAAGACGTGTTTTAGATGTAAAATTATGTGAACTTAACGATAAAAATATAAAAAGTATGATTAGTTTAATACAAATGACTTTAAACGATATTTAGCGAAATTATCACCATTTTTTACCCAATTTTTTCCCAAATTTTTTTTCTATTTTTTGTATTCACCAAATGTATTGTAAATACGTGTTTTAGATGTAAAATAATGTGAACTTAACGTTAAAAATATAAAAAGTATGATTAGTTTAATAGAAATGACTTAAGACGATATTTAGCGGATTCATCACCTGTATTTCAAAATTTTTTTACGACCTTTTATATTCACCCAAATGTATTGTAAAGACGTGTTTTAGATGTAAAATAATGTGAACTTAACGATAAAAATATAAAAAGTATGATTAGTTCAATACAAATGACTTTAAACGATATTTAGCGGAATTATCACCATTTTTTACCAAATTTTTTCCCAAATTTTTTTTCTATTTTTTGTATTCACCCAAATGTATTGTAAATACGTGTTTTAGATGTAAAATAATGTGAACTTAACGATAAAAATATAAAAAGTATGATTAGTTCAATACAAATGACTTTAAACGATATGTAGCGGAATTATCACAATTTTTTACCCAATTTTTTCCCAAATTATTTTTCAATTTTTTGTATTCACCCAAATGTATTGTAAATACGTGTTTTAGATGTAAAATAATGTGAACTTAACGATAAAAATATAAAAAGTATGATTAGTTCAATACAAATGACTTTAAACGATATTTAGCGGAATTATCACCATTTTTTACCAAATTTTTTTTCTATTTTTTGTATTCACCCAAATGTATTGTAAACACGTGTTTTAGATGTAAAATAATGTGAACTTAACGTTAAAAATATAAAAAGTATGATTAGTTTAATAGAAATGACTTAAGACGATATTTAGCGGTTTCATCACCTGTATTTCAAAATTTTTTTACGACCTTTTATATTCACCCAAATGTATTGTAAAAACGCGTTTTAGATGTAAAATTATGTGAACTTAACGATAAAAATATAAAAAGTATGATTAGTTCAATACAAATGACTTTAAACGATATTTAGCGAAATTATCACCATTTTTTACCCAATTTTTTCCCAAATTTTTTTTCTATTTTTTGTATTCACCAAATGTATTGTAAATACGTGTTTTAGATGTAAAATAATGTGAACTTAACGATAAAAATATAAAAAGTATGATTAGTTCAATACAAATGACTTTAAACGATATTTAGCGGAATTATCACCATTTTTTACCAAATTTTTTTTCTATTTTTTGTATTCACCCAAATGTATTGTAAACACGTGTTTTAGATGTAAAATAATGTGAACTTAACGTTAAAAATATAAAAAGTATGATTAGTTTAATAGAAATGACTTAAGACGATATTTAGCGGTTTCATCACCTGTATTTAAAAATTTTTTTACGACCTTTTATATTCACCCAAATGTATTATAAAGACGTGTTTTAGATGTAAAATTATGTGAACTTAACGATAAAAATATAAAAAGTATGATTAGTTTAATAGAAATGACTTAAGACGATATTTAGCGGATTCATCAGCTGTATTTCAACATTTTTTTACGACCTTTTATATTCACCCAAATGTATTGTAAATACGTGTTTTAGATGTAAAATAATGTGAACTTAACGATAAAAATATAAAAAGTATGATAAGTTCAATACAAATGACTTTAAACGATATTTAGCGGAATTATCACCATTTTTTACCCAATTTTTTCCCAAATTTTTTTTCTATTTTTTGTATTCACCCAAATGTATTGTAAATACGTGTTTTAGATGTAAAATAATGTGAACTTAACGATAAAAATATAAAAAGTATGATTAGTTCAATACAAATGACTTTAAACGATATTTAGCGGAATTATCACCATTTTTTACCCAATTTTTTCCCAAATTTTTTTTCTATTTTTTGTATTCACCCAAATGTATTGTAAACACGTGTTTTAGATGTAAAATAATGTGAACTTAACGTTAAAAATATAAAAAGTATGATTAGTTTAATAGAAATGACTTAAGACGATATTTAGCGGATTCATCACCTGTATTTCAAAATTTTTTTACGACCTTTTATATTCACCCAAATGTATTGTAAAGACGTGTTTTAGATGTAAAATAATGTGAACTTAACGATAAAAATATAAAAAGTATGATTAGTTCAATACAAATGACTTTAAACGATATTTAGCGGAATTATCACCATTTTTTACCCAATTTTTTCCCAAATTTTTTTTCTATTTTTTGTATTCACCCAAATGTATTGTAAATACGTGTTTTAGATGTAAAATAATGTGAACTTAACGATAAAAATATAAAAAGTATGATTAGTTCAATACAAATGACTTTAAACGATATTTAGCGGAATTATCACCATTTTTTACCAAATTTTTTCCCAAATTTTTTTCTATTTTTTGTATTCACCCAAATGTATTGTAAATACGTGTTTTAGATGTAAAATAATGTGAACTTAACGATAAAAATATAAAAAGTATGATTAGTTCAATATAAATGACTTTACACGATATTTATCGGAATTATCACCATTTTTTACCAACTTTTTTCCCAAATTTTTTTTCTATTTTTTGTATTCACCCAAATGTATTGTAAACACGTGTTTTAGATGTAAAATATAAGAACTTAACGTTAAAAATATAAAAAGTATGATTAGTTTAATAGAAATGACTTAAGACGATATTTAGCGGATTCATCACCTGTATTTCAAAATTTTTTTACGACCTTTTATATTCACCCAAATGTATTGTAAAGACGTGTTTTAGATGTAAAATTATGTGAACTTAACGATAAAAATATAAAAAGTATGATAAGTTCAATACAAATGACTTTAAACGATATTTAGCGGAATTATCACCATTTTTTACCCAATTTTTTCCCAAATTTTTTTTCTATTTTTTGTATTCACCCAAATGTATTGTAAATACGTGTTTTAGATGTAAAATAATGTGAACTTAACGATAAAAATATAAAAATTATGATTAGTTCAATACAAATGACTTTAAACGATATTTAGCGGAATTATCACCATTTTTTACCAAATTTTTTTTCTATTTTTTGTATTCACCCAAATGTATTGTAAACACGTGTTTTAGATGTAAAATAATGTGAACTTAACGTTAAAAATATAAAAAGTATAATTAGTTTAATAGAAATGACTTAAGACGATATTTAGCGGATTCTTCACCTGTATTTCAAAATTATTTTACGACCTTTTATATTCACCCAAATGTATTGTAAAGACGTGTTTTAGATGTAAAATTATGTGAACTTAACGATAAAAATATAAAAAGTATGATTAGTTCAATACAAATGACTTTAAACGATATTTAGCGGAATTATCAACATTTTTTACCAAATTTTTTTTCTATTTTTTGTATTCACCCAAATGTATTGTAAACACGTGTTTTAGATGTAAAAATAATGTGAACTTAACGTTAAAAATATAAAAAGTATGATTAGTTTAATAGAAATGACTTAAGACGATATTTAGCGGTTTCATCACCTGTATTTCAAAATTTTTTTACGACCTTTTATATTCACCCAAATGTATTGTAAAGACGCGTTTTAGATGTAAAATTATGTGAACTTAACGATAAAAATATAAAAAGTATGATTAGTTCAATACAAATGACTTTAAACGATATTTAGCGGAATTATCACCATTTTTTACCAAATTTTTTTTCTATTTTTTGTATTCACCCAAATGTATTGTAAACACGTGTTTTAGATGTAAAATAATGTGAACTTAACGTTAAAAATATAAAAAGTATGATTAGTTTAATAGAAATGACTTAAGACGATATTTAGCGGATTCATCACCTGTATTTCAAAATTTTTTTACGACCTTTTATATTCACCCAAATGTATTGTAAAGACGTGTTTTAGATGTAAAATAATGTGAACTTAACGATAAAAATATAAAAAGTATGATTAGTTCAATACAAATGACTTTAAACGATATTTAGCGGAATTATCACCATTTTTTACCCAATTTTTTCCCAAATTTTTTTTCTATTTTTTGTATTCACCCAAATGTATTGTAAACACGTGTTTTAGATGTAGAATAATGTGAACTTAACGATAAAAATATAAAAAGTATGATTAGTTCAATACAAATGACTTTAAACGATATTTAGCGGTTTCATCACCTGTATTTCAAAATTTTTTTACGACCTTTTATATTCACCCAAATGTATTGTAAAGACGTGTTTTAGATGTAAAATAATGTGAACTTAACGATAAAAATATAAAAAGTATGATTAGTTCAATACAAATGACTTTAAACGATATTTAGCGGAATTATCACCATTTTTTACCCAATTTTTTCCCAAATTTTTTTTCTATTTTTTGTATTCACCCAAATGTATTGTAAATACGTGTTTTAGATGTAAAATAATGTGAACTTAACGATAAAAATATAAAAAGTATGATTAGTTCAATACAAATGACTTTAAACGATATTTAGCGGAATTATCACCATTTTTTACCAAATTTTTTCCCAAATTTTTTTCTATTTTTTGTATTCACCCAAATGTATTGTAAATACGTGTTTTAGATGTAAAATAATGTGAACTTAACGATAAAAATATAAAAAGTATGATTAGTTCAATATAAATGACTTTACACGATATTTATCGGAATTATCACCATTTTTTACCAACTTTTTTCCCAAATTTTTTTTCTATTTTTTGTATTCACCCAAATGTATTGTAAACACGTGTTTTAGATGTAAAATATAAGAACTTAACGTTAAAAATATAAAAAGTATGATTAGTTTAATAGAAATGACTTAAGACGATATTTAGCGGATTCATCACCTGTATTTCAAAATTTTTTTACGACCTTTTATATTCACCCAAATGTATTGTAAAGACGTGTTTTAGATGTAAAATAATGTGAACTTAACGATAAAAATATAAAAAGTATGATTAGTTCAATACAAATGACTTTAAACGATATTTAGCGGAATTATCACCATTTTTTACCAAATTTTTTTTCTATTTTTTGTATTCACCCAAATGTATTGTAAACACGTGTTTTAGATGTAAAATAATGTGAACTTAACGTTAAAAATATAAAAAGTATGATTAGTTTAATAGAAATGACTTAAGACGATATTTAGCGGTTTCATCACCTGTATTTCAAAATTTTTTTACGACCTTTTATATTCACCCAAATGTATTGTAAAAACGCGTTTTAGATGTAAAATTATGTGAACTTAACGATAAAAATATAAAAAGTATGATTAGTTCAATACAAATGACTTTAAACGATATTTAGCGAAATTATCACCATTTTTTACCCAATTTTTTCCCAAATTTTTTTTCTATTTTTTGTATTCACCAAATGTATTGTAAATACGTGTTTTAGATGTAAAATAATGTGAACTTAACGATAAAAATATAAAAAGTATGATTAGTTCAATACAAATGACTTTAAACGATATTTAGCGGAATTATCACCATTTTTTACCAAATTTTTTTTCTATTTTTTGTATTCACCCAAATGTATTGTAAACACGTGTTTTAGATGTAAAATAATGTGAACTTAACGTTAAAAATATAAAAAGTATGATTAGTTTAATAGAAATGACTTAAGACGATATTTAGCGGTTTCATCACCTGTATTTAAAAATTTTTTTACGACCTTTTATATTCACCCAAATGTATTATAAAGACGTGTTTTAGATGTAAAATTATGTGAACTTAACGATAAAAATATAAAAAGTATGATTAGTTTAATAGAAATGACTTAAGACGATATTTAGCGGATTCATCAGCTGTATTTCAACATTTTTTTACGACCTTTTATATTCACCCAAATGTATTGTAAATACGTGTTTTAGATGTAAAATAATGTGAACTTAACGATAAAAATATAAAAAGTATGATAAGTTCAATACAAATGACTTTAAACGATATTTAGCGGAATTATCACCATTTTTTACCCAATTTTTTCCCAAATTTTTTTTCTATTTTTTGTATTCACCCAAATGTATTGTAAATACGTGTTTTAGATGTAAAATAATGTGAACTTAACGATAAAAATATAAAAAGTATGATTAGTTCAATACAAATGACTTTAAACGATATTTAGCGGAATTATCACCATTTTTTACCCAATTTTTTCCCAAATTTTTTTTCTATTTTTTGTATTCACCCAAATGTATTGTAAACACGTGTTTTAGATGTAAAATAATGTGAACTTAACGTTAAAAATATAAAAAGTATGATTAGTTTAATAGAAATGACTTAAGACGATATTTAGCGGATTCATCACCTGTATTTCAAAATTTTTTTACGACCTTTTATATTCACCCAAATGTATTGTAAAGACGTGTTTTAGATGTAAAATAATGTGAACTTAACGATAAAAATATAAAAAGTATGATTAGTTCAATACAAATGACTTTAAACGATATTTAGCGGAATTATCACCATTTTTTACCCAATTTTTTCCCAAATTTTTTTTCTATTTTTTGTATTCACCCAAATGTATTGTAAATACGTGTTTTAGATGTAAAATAATGTGAACTTAACGATAAAAATATAAAAAGTATGATTAGTTCAATACAAATGACTTTAAACGATATTTAGCGGAATTATCACCATTTTTTACCAAATTTTTTCCCAAATTTTTTTCTATTTTTTGTATTCACCCAAATGTATTGTAAATACGTGTTTTAGATGTAAAATAATGTGAACTTAACGATAAAAATATAAAAAGTATGATTAGTTCAATATAAATGACTTTACACGATATTTATCGGAATTATCACCATTTTTTACCAACTTTTTTCCCAAATTTTTTTTCTATTTTTTGTATTCACCCAAATGTATTGTAAACACGTGTTTTAGATGTAAAATATAAGAACTTAACGTTAAAAATATAAAAAGTATGATTAGTTTAATAGAAATGACTTAAGACGATATTTAGCGGATTCATCACCTGTATTTCAAAATTTTTTTACGACCTTTTATATTCACCCAAATGTATTGTAAAGACGTGTTTTAGATGTAAAATAATGTGAACTTAACGATAAAAATATAAAAAGTATGATTAGTTCAATACAAATGACTTTAAACGATATTTAGCGGAATTATCACCATTTTTTACCCAATTTTTTCCCAAATTTTTTTTCTATTTTTTGTATTCACCCAAATGTATTGTAAATACGTGTTTTAGATGTAAAATAATGTGAACTTAACGATAAAAATATAAAAAGTATGATTAGTTCAATACAAATGACTTTAAACGATATTTAGCGGAATTATCACCATTTTTTACCAAATTTTTTCCCAAATTTTTTTTCTATTTTTTGTATTCACCCAAATGTATTGTAAATACGTGTTTTAGATGTAAAATAATGTGAACTTAACGATAAAAATATAAAAAGTATGATTAGTTCAATATAAATGACTTTACACGATATTTATCGGAATTATCACCATTTTTTACCAAATTTTTTCCCAAATTTTTTTTCTATTTTTTGTATTCACCCAAATGTATTGTAAACACGTGTTTTAGATGTAAAATATAAGAACTTAACGTTAAAAATATAAAAAGTATGATTAGTTTAATAGAAATGACTTAAGACGATATTTAGCGGTTTCATCACCTGTATTTCAAAATTTTTTTACGACCTTTTATATTCACCCAAATGTATTGTAAAGACGTGTTTTAGATGTAAAATAATGTGAACTTAACGATAAAAATATAAAAAGTATGATTAGTTCAATACAAATGACTTTAAACGATATTTAGCGGAATTATCACCATTTTTTACCCAATTTTTTCCCAAATTTTTTTTCTATTTTTTGTATTCACCCAAATGTATTGTAAATACGTGTTTTAGATGTAAAATAATGTGAACTTAACGATAAAAATATAAAAAGTATGATTAGTTCAATACAAATGACTTTAAACGATATTTAGCGGAATTATCACCATTTTTTACCAAATTTTTTCCCAAATTTTTTTCTATTTTTTGTATTCACCCAAATGTATTGTAAATACGTGTTTTAGATGTAAAATAATGTGAACTTAACGATAAAAATATAAAAAGTATGATTAGTTCAATATAAATGACTTTACACGATATTTATCGGAATTATCACCATTTTTTACCAACTTTTTTCCCAAATTTTTTTTCTATTTTTTGTATTCACCCAAATGTATTGTAAACACGTGTTTTAGATGTAAAATATAAGAACTTAACGTTAAAAATATAAAAAGTATGATTAGTTTAATAGAAATGACTTAAGACGATATTTAGCGGATTCATCACCTGTATTTCAAAATTTTTTTACGACCTTTTATATTCACCCAAATGTATTGTAAAGACGTGTTTTAGATGTAAAATAATGTGAACTTAACGATAAAAATATAAAAAGTATGATTAGTTCAATACAAATGACTTTAAACGATATTTAGCGGAATTATCACCATTTTTTACCAAATTTTTTTTCTATTTTTTGTATTCACCCAAATGTATTGTAAACACGTGTTTTAGATGTAAAATAATGTGAACTTAACGTTAAAAATATAAAAAGTATGATTAGTTTAATAGAAATGACTTAAGACGATATTTAGCGGTTTCATCACCTGTATTTCAAAATTTTTTTACGACCTTTTATATTCACCCAAATGTATTGTAAAAACGCGTTTTAGATGTAAAATTATGTGAACTTAACGATAAAAATATAAAAAGTATGATTAGTTCAATACAAATGACTTTAAACGATATTTAGCGAAATTATCACCATTTTTTACCCAATTTTTTCCCAAATTTTTTTTCTATTTTTTGTATTCACCAAATGTATTGTAAATACGTGTTTTAGATGTAAAATAATGTGAACTTAACGATAAAAATATAAAAAGTATGATTAGTTCAATACAAATGACTTTAAACGATATTTAGCGGAATTATCACCATTTTTTACCAAATTTTTTTTCTATTTTTTGTATTCACCCAAATGTATTGTAAACACGTGTTTTAGATGTAAAATAATGTGAACTTAACGTTAAAAATATAAAAAGTATGATTAGTTTAATAGAAATGACTTAAGACGATATTTAGCGGTTTCATCACCTGTATTTAAAAATTTTTTTACGACCTTTTATATTCACCCAAATGTATTATAAAGACGTGTTTTAGATGTAAAATTATGTGAACTTAACGATAAAAATATAAAAAGTATGATTAGTTTAATAGAAATGACTTAAGACGATATTTAGCGGATTCATCAGCTGTATTTCAACATTTTTTTACGACCTTTTATATTCACCCAAATGTATTGTAAATACGTGTTTTAGATGTAAAATAATGTGAACTTAACGATAAAAATATAAAAAGTATGATAAGTTCAATACAAATGACTTTAAACGATATTTAGCGGAATTATCACCATTTTTTACCCAATTTTTTCCCAAATTTTTTTTCTATTTTTTGTATTCACCCAAATGTATTGTAAATACGTGTTTTAGATGTAAAATAATGTGAACTTAACGATAAAAATATAAAAAGTATGATTAGTTCAATACAAATGACTTTAAACGATATTTAGCGGAATTATCACCATTTTTTACCCAATTTTTTCCCAAATTTTTTTTCTATTTTTTGTATTCACCCAAATGTATTGTAAACACGTGTTTTAGATGTAAAATAATGTGAACTTAACGTTAAAAATATAAAAAGTATGATTAGTTTAATAGAAATGACTTAAGACGATATTTAGCGGATTCATCACCTGTATTTCAAAATTTTTTTACGACCTTTTATATTCACCCAAATGTATTGTAAAGACGTGTTTTAGATGTAAAATAATGTGAACTTAACGATAAAAATATAAAAAGTATGATTAGTTCAATACAAATGACTTTAAACGATATTTAGCGGAATTATCACCATTTTTTACCCAATTTTTTCCCAAATTTTTTTTCTATTTTTTGTATTCACCCAAATGTATTGTAAATACGTGTTTTAGATGTAAAATAATGTGAACTTAACGATAAAAATATAAAAAGTATGATTAGTTCAATACAAATGACTTTAAACGATATTTAGCGGAATTATCACCATTTTTTACCAAATTTTTTCCCAAATTTTTTTCTATTTTTTGTATTCACCCAAATGTATTGTAAATACGTGTTTTAGATGTAAAATAATGTGAACTTAACGATAAAAATATAAAAAGTATGATTAGTTCAATATAAATGACTTTACACGATATTTATCGGAATTATCACCATTTTTTACCAACTTTTTTCCCAAATTTTTTTTCTATTTTTTGTATTCACCCAAATGTATTGTAAACACGTGTTTTAGATGTAAAATATAAGAACTTAACGTTAAAAATATAAAAAGTATGATTAGTTTAATAGAAATGACTTAAGACGATATTTAGCGGATTCATCACCTGTATTTCAAAATTTTTTTACGACCTTTTATATTCACCCAAATGTATTGTAAAGACGTGTTTTAGATGTAAAATAATGTGAACTTAACGATAAAAATATAAAAAGTATGATTAGTTCAATACAAATGACTTTAAACGATATTTAGCGGAATTATCACCATTTTTTACCCAATTTTTTCCCAAATTTTTTTTCTATTTTTTGTATTCACCCAAATGTATTGTAAATACGTGTTTTAGATGTAAAATAATGTGAACTTAACGATAAAAATATAAAAAGTATGATTAGTTCAATACAAATGACTTTAAACGATATTTAGCGGAATTATCACCATTTTTTACCAAATTTTTTCCCAAATTTTTTTTCTATTTTTTGTATTCACCCAAATGTATTGTAAATACGTGTTTTAGATGTAAAATAATGTGAACTTAACGATAAAAATATAAAAAGTATGATTAGTTCAATATAAATGACTTTACACGATATTTATCGGAATTATCACCATTTTTTACCAAATTTTTTCCCAAATTTTTTTTCTATTTTTTGTATTCACCCAAATGTATTGTAAACACGTGTTTTAGATGTAAAATATAAGAACTTAACGTTAAAAATATAAAAAGTATGATTAGTTTAATAGAAATGACTTAAGACGATATTTAGCGGATTCATCACCTGTATTTCAAAATTTTTTTACGACCTTTTATATTCACCCAAATGTATTGTAAAGACGTGTTTTAGATGTAAAATTATGTGAACTTAACGATAAAAATATAAAAAGTATGATAAGTTCAATACAAATGACTTTAAACGATATTTAGCGGAATTATCACCATTTTTTACCCAATTTTTTCCCAAATTTTTTTTCTATTTTTTGTATTCACCCAAATGTATTGTAAATACGTGTTTTAGATGTAAAATAATGTGAACTTAACGATAAAAATATAAAAATTATGATTAGTTCAATACAAATGACTTTAAACGATATTTAGCGGAATTATCACCATTTTTTACCAAATTTTTTTTCTATTTTTTGTATTCACCCAAATGTATTGTAAACACGTGTTTTAGATGTAAAATAATGTGAACTTAACGTTAAAAATATAAAAAGTATGATTAGTTTAATAGAAATGACTTAAGACGATATTTAGCGGATTCTTCACCTGTATTTCAAAATTATTTTACGACCTTTTATATTCACCCAAATGTATTGTAAAGACGTGTTTTAGATGTAAAATTATGTGAACTTAACGATAAAAATATAAAAAGTATGATTAGTTCAATACAAATGACTTTAAACGATATTTAGCGGAATTATCAACATTTTTTACCAAATTTTTTTTCTATTTTTTGTATTCACCCAAATGTATTGTAAACACGTGTTTTAGATGTAAAAATAATGTGAACTTAACGTTAAAAATATAAAAAGTATGATTAGTTTAATAGAAATGACTTAAGACGATATTTAGCGGTTTCATCACCTGTATTTCAAAATTTTTTTACGACCTTTTATATTCACCCAAATGTATTGTAAAGACGCGTTTTAGATGTAAAATTATGTGAACTTAACGATAAAAATATAAAAAGTATGATTAGTTCAATACAAATGACTTTAAACGATATTTAGCGGAATTATCACCATTTTTTACCAAATTTTTTTTCTATTTTTTGTATTCACCCAAATGTATTGTAAACACGTGTTTTAGATGTAAAATAATGTGAACTTAACGTTAAAAATATAAAAAGTATGATTAGTTTAATAGAAATGACTTAAGACGATATTTAGCGGATTCATCACCTGTATTTCAAAATTTTTTTACGACCTTTTATATTCACCCAAATGTATTGTAAAGACGTGTTTTAGATGTAAAATAATGTGAACTTAACGATAAAAATATAAAAAGTATGATTAGTTCAATACAAATGACTTTAAACGATATTTAGCGGAATTATCACCATTTTTTACCCAATTTTTTCCCAAATTTTTTTTCTATTTTTTGTATTCACCCAAATGTATTGTAAACACGTGTTTTAGATGTAGAATAATGTGAACTTAACGATAAAAATATAAAAAGTATGATTAGTTCAATACAAATGACTTTAAACGATATTTAGCGGTTTCATCACCTGTATTTCAAAATTTTTTTACGACCTTTTATATTCACCCAAATGTATTGTAAAGACGTGTTTTAGATGTAAAATAATGTGAACTTAACGATAAAAATATAAAAAGTATGATTAGTTCAATACAAATGACTTTAAACGATATTTAGCGGAATTATCACCATTTTTTACCCAATTTTTTCCCAAATTTTTTTTCTATTTTTTGTATTCACCCAAATGTATTGTAAATACGTGTTTTAGATGTAAAATAATGTGAACTTAACGATAAAAATATAAAAAGTATGATTAGTTCAATACAAATGACTTTAAACGATATTTAGCGGAATTATCACCATTTTTTACCAAATTTTTTCCCAAATTTTTTTCTATTTTTTGTATTCACCCAAATGTATTGTAAATACGTGTTTTAGATGTAAAATAATGTGAACTTAACGATAAAAATATAAAAAGTATGATTAGTTCAATATAAATGACTTTACACGATATTTATCGGAATTATCACCATTTTTTACCAACTTTTTTCCCAAATTTTTTTTCTATTTTTTGTATTCACCCAAATGTATTGTAAACACGTGTTTTAGATGTAAAATATAAGAACTTAACGTTAAAAATATAAAAAGTATGATTAGTTTAATAGAAATGACTTAAGACGATATTTAGCGGATTCATCACCTGTATTTCAAAATTTTTTTACGACCTTTTATATTCACCCAAATGTATTGTAAAGACGTGTTTTAGATGTAAAATAATGTGAACTTAACGATAAAAATATAAAAAGTATGATTAGTTCAATACAAATGACTTTAAACGATATTTAGCGGAATTATCACCATTTTTTACCCAATTTTTTCCCAAATTTTTTTTCTATTTTTTGTATTCACCCAAATGTATTGTAAATACGTGTTTTAGATGTAAAATAATGTGAACTTAACGATAAAAATATAAAAAGTATGATTAGTTCAATACAAATGACTTTAAACGATATTTAGCGGAATTATCACCATTTTTTACCAAATTTTTTCCCAAATTTTTTTTCTATTTTTTGTATTCACCCAAATGTATTGTAAATACGTGTTTTAGATGTAAAATAATGTGAACTTAACGATAAAAATATAAAAAGTATGATTAGTTCAATATAAATGACTTTACACGATATTTATCGGAATTATCACCATTTTTTACCAAATTTTTTCCCAAATTTTTTTTCTATTTTTTGTATTCACCCAAATGTATTGTAAACACGTGTTTTAGATGTAAAATATAAGAACTTAACGTTAAAAATATAAAAAGTATGATTAGTTTAATAGAAATGACTTAAGACGATATTTAGCGGATTCATCACCTGTATTTCAAAATTTTTTTACGACCTTTTATATTCACCCAAATGTATTGTAAAGACGTGTTTTAGATGTAAAATTATGTGAACTTAACGATAAAAATATAAAAAGTATGATAAGTTCAATACAAATGACTTTAAACGATATTTAGCGGAATTATCACCATTTTTTACCCAATTTTTTCCCAAATTTTTTTTCTATTTTTTGTATTCACCCAAATGTATTGTAAATACGTGTTTTAGATGTAAAATAATGTGAACTTAACGATAAAAATATAAAAATTATGATTAGTTCAATACAAATGACTTTAAACGATATTTAGCGGAATTATCACCATTTTTTACCAAATTTTTTTTCTATTTTTTGTATTCACCCAAATGTATTGTAAACACGTGTTTTAGATGTAAAATAATGTGAACTTAACGTTAAAAATATAAAAAGTATGATTAGTTTAATAGAAATGACTTAAGACGATATTTAGCGGATTCTTCACCTGTATTTCAAAATTATTTTACGACCTTTTATATTCACCCAAATGTATTGTAAAGACGTGTTTTAGATGTAAAATTATGTGAACTTAACGATAAAAATATAAAAAGTATGATTAGTTTAATACAAATGACTTTAAACGATATTTAGCGAAATTATCACCATTTTTTACCCAATTTTTTCCCAAATTTTTTTTCTATTTTTTGTATTCACCAAATGTATTGTAAATACGTGTTTTAGATGTAAAATAATGTGAACTTAACGTTAAAAATATAAAAAGTATGATTAGTTTAATAGAAATGACTTAAGACGATATTTAGCGGATTCATCACCTGTATTTCAAAATTTTTTTACGACCTTTTATATTCACCCAAATGTATTGTAAAGACGTGTTTTAGATGTAAAATAATGTGAACTTATCGATAAAAATATAAAAAGTATGATTAGTTCAATACAAATGACTTTAAACGATATTTAGCGGAATTATCACCATTTTTTACCAAATTTTTTCCCAAATTTTTTTTCTATTTTTTGTATTCACCCAAAAGTATTGTAAATACGTGTTTTAGATGTAAAATAATGTGAACTTAACGATAAAAATATAAAAAGTATGATTAGTTCAATACAAATGACTTTAAACGATATTTAGCGGAATTATCACAATTTTTTACCCAATTTTTTCCCAAATTTTTTTTCTATTTTTTGTATTCACCCAAATGTATTGTAAATACGTGTTTTAGATGTAAAATAATGTGAACTTAACGATAAAAATATAAAAAGTATGATTAGTTCAATACAAATGACTTTAAACGATATTTAGCGGAATTATCACCATTTTTTACCAAATTTTTTTTCTATTTTTTGTATTCACCCAAATGTATTGTAAACACGTGTTTTAGATGTAAAATAATGTGAACTTAACGTTAAATATATAAAAAGTATGATTAGTTTAATAGAAATGACTTAAGACGATATTTAGCGGTTTCATCACCTGTATTTCAAAATTTTTTTACGACCTTTTATATTCACCCAAATGTATTGTAAAGACGCGTTTTAGATGTAAAATTATGTGAACTTAACGATAAAAATATAAAAAGTATGATTAGTTCAATACAAATGACTTTAAACGATATTTAGCGAAATTATCACCATTTTTTACCCAATTTTTTCCCAAATTTTTTTTCTATTTTTTGTATTCACCAAATGTATTGTAAATACGTGTTTTAGATGTAAAATAATGTGAACTTAACGATAAAAATATAAAAAGTATGATTAGTTCAATACAAATGACTTTAAACGATATTTAGCGGAATTATCACCATTTTTTACCAAATTTTTTTTCTATTTTTTGTATTCACCCAAATGTATTGTAAACACGTGTTTTAGATGTAAAATAATGTGAACTTAACGTTAAAAATATAAAAAGTATGATTAGTTTAATAGAAATGACTTAAGACGATATTTAGCGGTTTCATCACCTGTATTTCAAAATTTTTTTACGACCTTTTATATTCACCCAAATGTATTGTAAATACGTGTTTTAGATGTAAAATAATGTGAACTTAACGTTAAAAATATAAAAAGTATGATTAGTTTAATAGAAATGACTTAAGACGATATTTAGCGGATTCATCACCTGTATTTCAAAATTTTTTTACGACCTTTTATATTCACCCAAATGTATTGTAAAGACGTGTTTTAGATGTAAAATAATGTGAACTTATCGATAAAAATATAAAAAGTATGATTAGTTCAATACAAATGACTTTAAACGATATTTAGCGGAATTATCACCATTTTTTACCAAATTTTTTCCCAAATTTTTTTTCTATTTTTTGTATTCACCCAAAAGTATTGTAAATACGTGTTTTAGATGTAAAATAATGTGAACTTAACGATAAAAATATAAAAAGTATGATTAGTTCAATACAAATGACTTTAAACGATATTTAGCGGAATTATCACAATTTTTTACCCAATTTTTTCCCAAATTTTTTTTCTATTTTTTGTATTCACCCAAATGTATTGTAAATACGTGTTTTAGATGTAAAATAATGTGAACTTAACGATAAAAATATAAAAAGTATGATTAGTTCAATACAAATGACTTTAAACGATATTTAGCGGAATTATCACCATTTTTTACCAAATTTTTTTTCTATTTTTTGTATTCACCCAAATGTATTGTAAACACGTGTTTTAGATGTAAAATAATGTGAACTTAACGTTAAATATATAAAAAGTATGATTAGTTTAATAGAAATGACTTAAGACGATATTTAGCGGTTTCATCACCTGTATTTCAAAATTTTTTTACGACCTTTTATATTCACCCAAATGTATTGTAAAGACGCGTTTTAGATGTAAAATTATGTGAACTTAACGATAAAAATATAAAAAGTATGATTAGTTCAATACAAATGACTTTAAACGATATTTAGCGAAATTATCACCATTTTTTACCCAATTTTTTCCCAAATTTTTTTTCTATTTTTTGTATTCACCAAATGTATTGTAAATACGTGTTTTAGATGTAAAATAATGTGAACTTAACGATAAAAATATAAAAAGTATGATTAGTTCAATACAAATGACTTTAAACGATATTTAGCGGAATTATCACCATTTTTTACCAAATTTTTTTTCTATTTTTTGTATTCACCCAAATGTATTGTAAACACGTGTTTTAGATGTAAAATAATGTGAACTTAACGTTAAAAATATAAAAAGTATGATTAGTTTAATAGAAATGACTTAAGACGATATTTAGCGGTTTCATCACCTGTATTTCAAAATTTTTTTACGACCTTTTATATTCACCCAAATGTATTGTAAAGACGTGTTTTAGATGTAAAATTATGTGAACTTAACGATAAAAATATAAAAAGTATGATTAGTTTAATAGAAATGACTTAAGACGATATTTAGCGGATTCATCAGCTGTATTTCAACATTTTTTTACGACCTTTTATATTCACCCAAATGTATTGTAAATACGTGTTTTAGATGTAAAATAATGTGAACTTAACGATAAAAATATAAAAAGTATGATAAGTTCAATACAAATGACTTTAAACGATATTTAGCGGAATTATCACCATTTTTTACCAATTTTTTTTTCTATTTTTTGTATTCACCCAAATGTATTGTAAACACGTGTTTTAGATGTAAAATATAAGAACTTAACGTTAAAAATATAAAAAGTATGATTAGTTTAATAGAAATGACTTAAGACGATATTTAGCGGATTCATCACCTGTATTTCAAAATTTTTTTACGACCTTTTATATTCACCCAAATGTATTGTAAAGACGTGTTTTAGATGTAAAATAATGTGAACTTAACGATAAAAATATAAAAAGTATGATTAGTTCAATACAAATGACTTTAAACGATATTTAGCGGAATTATCACCATTTTTTACCCAATTTTTTCCCAAATTTTTTTTCTATTTTTTGTATTCACCCAAATGTATTGTAAATACGTGTTTTAGATGTAAAATAATGTGAACTTAACGATAAAAATATAAAAAGTATGATTAGTTCAATACAAATGACTTTAAACGATATTTAGCGGAATTATCACCATTTTTTACCAAATTTTTTCCCAAATTTTTTTTCTATTTTTTGTATTCACCCAAATGTATTGTAAATACGTGTTTTAGATGTAAAATAATGTGAACTTAACGATAAAAATATAAAAAGTATGATTAGTTCAATATAAATGACTTTACACGATATTTATCGGAATTATCACCATTTTTTACCAAATTTTTTCCCAAATTTTTTTTCTATTTTTTGTATTCACCCAAATGTATTGTAAACACGTGTTTTAGATGTAAAATATAAGAACTTAACGTTAAAAATATAAAAAGTATGATTAGTTTAATAGAAATGACTTAAGACGATATTTAGCGGATTCATCACCTGTATTTCAAAATTTTTTTACGACCTTTTATATTCACCCAAATGTACTGTAAAGACGTGTTTTAGATGTAAAATTATGTGAACTTAACGATAAAAATATAAAAAGTATGATAAGTTCAATACAAATGACTTTAAACGATATTTAGCGGAATTATCACCATTTTTTACCCAATTTTTTCCCAAATTTTTTTTCTATTTTTTGTATTCACCCAAATGTATTGTAAATACGTGTTTTAGATGTAAAATAATGTGAACTTAACGATAAAAATATAAAAAGTATGATTAGTTCAATACAAATGACTTTAAACGATATTTAGCGGAATTATCACCATTTTTTACCAAATTTTTTTTCTATTTTTTGTATTCACCCAAATGTATTGTAAACACGTGTTTTAGATGTAAAATAATGTGAACTTAACGTTAAAAATATAAAAAGTATGATTAGTTTAATAGAAATGACTTAAGACGATATTTAGCGGATTCTTCACCTGTATTTCAAAATTTTTTTACGACCTTTTATATTCACCCAAATGTATTGTAAAGACGTGTTTTAGATGTAAAATTATGTGAACTTAACGATAAAAATATAAAAAGTATGATTAGTTTAATACAAATGACTTTAAACGATATTTAGCGAAATTATCACCATTTTTTACCCAATTTTTTCCCAAATTTTTTTTCTATTTTTTGTATTCACCAAATGTATTGTAAATACGTGTTTTAGATGTAAAATAATGTGAACTTAACGTTAAAAATATAAAAAGTATGATTAGTTTAATAGAAATGACTTAAGACGATATTTAGCGGATTCATCACCTGTA
The DNA here is from genome assembly GCF_037042655.1 of Diuraphis noxia. Taxonomy (NCBI): domain Eukaryota; kingdom Metazoa; phylum Arthropoda; class Insecta; order Hemiptera; family Aphididae; genus Diuraphis; species Diuraphis noxia. The sequence goes on from NW_028301721.1 coordinate 1,830,899, forward strand.
TTTCAAAATTTTTTTACGACCTTTTATATTCACCCAAATGTATTGTAAAGACGTGTTTTAGATGTAAAATAATGTGAACTTAACGATAAAAATATAAAAAGTATGATTAGTTCAATACAAATGACTTTAAACGATATTTAGCGGAATTATCACCATTTTTTACCAAATTTTTTCCCAAATTTTTTTTCTATTTTTTGTATTCACCCAAATGTATTGTAAATACGTGTTTTAGATGTAAAATAATGTGAACTTAACGATAAAAATATAAAAAGTATGATTAGTTCAATACAAATGACTTTAAACGATATTTAGCGGAATTATCACAATTTTTTACCCAATTTTTTCCCAAATTTTTTTTCTATTTTTTGTATTCACCCAAATGTATTGTAAATACGTGTTTTAGATGTAAAATAATGTGAACTTAACGATAAAAATATAAAAAGTATGATTAGTTCAATACAAATGACTTTAAACGATATTTAGCGGAATTATCACCATTTTTTACCAAATTTTTTTTCTATTTTTTGTATTCACCCAAATGTATTGTAAACACGTGTTTTAGATGTAAAATAATGTGAACTTAACGTTAAATATATAAAAAGTATGATTAGTTTAATAGAAATGACTTAAGACGATATTTAGGGGTTTCATCACCTGTATTTCAAAATTTTTTTACGACCTTTTATATTCACCCAAATGTATTGTAAAGACGCGTTTTAGATGTAAAATTATGTGAACTTAACGATAAAAATATAAAAAGTATGATTAGTTCAATACAAATGACTTTAAACGATATTTAGCGAAATTATCACCATTTTTTACCCAATTTTTTCCCAAATTTTTTTTCTATTTTTTGTATTCACCAAATGTATTGTAAATACGTGTTTTAGATGTAAAATAATGTGAACTTAACGATAAAAATATAAAAAGTATGATTAGTTCAATACAAATGACTTTAAACGATATTTAGCGGAATTATCACCATTTTTTACCAAATTTTTTTTCTATTTTTTATATTCACCCAAATGTATTGTAAACACGTGTTTTAGATGTAAAATAATGTGAACTTAACGTTAAAAATATAAAAAGTATGATTAGTTTAATAGAAATGACTTAAGACGATATTTAGCGGTTTCATCACCTGTATTTCAAAATTTTTTTACGACCTTTTATATTCACCCAAATGTATTGTAAAGACGTGTTTTAGATGTAAAATTATGTGAACTTAACGATAAAAATATAAAAAGTATGATTAGTTTAATAGAAATGACTTAAGACGATATTTAGCGGATTCATCAGCTGTATTTCAACATTTTTTTACGACCTTTTATATTCACCCAAATGTATTGTAAATACGTGTTTTAGATGTAAAATAATGTGAACTTAACGATAAAAATATAAAAAGTATGATTAGTTCAATACAAATGACTTTAATCGATATTTAGCGGAATTATCACCATTTTTTACCAAATTTTTTCCCAAATTTTTTTTCTATTTTTTGTATTCACCCAAATGTATTGTAAATACGTGTTTTAGATGTAAAATAATGTGAACTTAACGATAAAAATATAAAAAGTATGATAAGTTCAATACAAATGACTTTAAACGATATTTAGCGGAATTATCACCATTTTTTACCCAATTTTTTCCCAAATTTTTTTTCTATTTTTTGTATTCACCAAATGTATTGTAAATACGTGTTTTAGATGTAAAATAATGTGAACTTAACGATAAAAATATAAAAAGTATGATTAGTTCAATACAAATGACTTTAAACGATATTTAGCGGATTCATCAGCTGTATTTCAACATTTTTTTACGACCTTTTATATTCACCCAAATGTATTGTAAATACGTGTTTTAGATGTAAAATAATGTGAACTTAACGATAAAAATATAAAAAGTATGATTAGTTCAATACAAATGACTTTAAACGATATTTAGCGGAATTATCACCATTTTTTACCAAATTTTTTTTCTATTTTTTGTATTCACCCAAATGTATTGTAAACACGTGTTTTAGATGTAAAATTATGTGAACTTAACGATAAAAATATAAAAAGTATGATTAGTTTAATAGAAATGACTTAAGACGATATTTAGCGGATTCATCAGCTGTATTTCAACATTTTTTTACGACCTTTTATATTCACCCAAATGTATTGTAAATACGTGTTTTAGATGTAAAATAATGTGAACTTAACGATAAAAATATAAAAAGTATGATTAGTTCAATACAAATGACTTTAAACGATATTTAGCGGAATTATCACCATTTTTTACCAAATTTTTTTTCTATTTTTTGTATTCACCCAAATGTATTGTAAACACGTGTTTTAGATGTAAAAATAATGTGAACTTAACGTTAAAAATATAAAAAGTATGATTAGTTTAATAGAAATGACTTAAGACGATATTTAGCGGTTTCATCACCTGTATTTCAAAATTTTTTTACGACCTTTTATATTCACCCAAATGTATTGTAAAGACCCGTTTTAGATGTAAAATTATGTGAACTTAACGATAAAAATATAAAAAGTATGATTAGTTCAATACAAATGACTTTAAACGATATTTAGCGGAATTATCACCATTTTTTACCAAATTTTTTTTCTATTTTTTGTATTCACCCAAATGTATTGTAAACACGTGTTTTAGATGTAAAATAATGTGAACTTAACGTTAAAAATATAAAAAGTATGATTAGTTTAATAGAAATGACTTAAGACGATATTTAGCGGATTCATCACCTGTATTTCAAAATTTTTTTACGACCTTTTATATTCACCCAAATGTATTGTAAAGACGTGTTTTAGATGTAAAATAATGTGAACTTAACGATAAAAATATAAAAAGTATGATTAGTTCAATACAAATGACTTTAAACGATATTTAGCGGAATTATCACCATTTTTTACCAAATTTTTTCCCAAATTTTTTTTCTATTTTTTGTATTCACCCAAATGTATTGTAAATACGTGTTTTAGATGTAAAATAATGTGAACTTAACGATAAAAATATAAAAAGTATGATAAGTTCAATACAAATGACTTTAAACGATATTTAGCGGAATTATCACCATTTTTTACCCAATTTTTCCCCAAATTTTTTTTCTATTTTTTGTATTCACCAAATGTATTGTAAATACGTGTTTTAGATGTAAAATAATGTGAACTTAACGATAAAAATATAAAAAGTATGATTAGTTCAATACAAATGACTTTAAACGATATTTAGCGGAATTATCACCATTTTTTACCAAATTTTTTTTCTATTTTTTGTATTCACCCAAATGTATTGTAAACACGTGTTTTAGATGTAAAATTATGTGAACTTAACGATAAAAATATAAAAAGTATGATTAGTTTAATAGAAATGACTTAAGACGATATTTAGCGAATTCATCAGCTGTATTTCAACATTTTTTTACGACCTTTTATATTCACCCAAATTTATTGTAAATACGTGTTTTAGATGTAAAATAATGTGAACTTAACGTTAAAAATATAAAAAGTATGATTAGTTTAATACAAATGACTTTAAACGATATTTAGCGGAATTATCACCATTTTTTCCCAAATTTTTTTTCTATTTTTTGTATTCACCCAAATGTATTGTAAAGACGCGTTTTAGATGTAAAATTATGTGAACTTAACGATAAATATATAAAAAGTATGATTAGTTCAATACAAATGACTTTAAACGATATTTAGCGGAATTATCACCATTTTTTACCAAATTTTTTTTCTATTTTTTGTATTCACCCAAATGTATTGTAAACACGTGTTTTAGATGTAAAATAATGTGAACTTAACGTTAAAAATATAAAAAGTATGATTAGTTTAATAGAAATGACTTAAGACGATATTTAGCGGATTCATCACCTGTATTTCAAAATTTTTTTACGACCTTTTATATTCACCCAAATGTATTGTAAAGACGTGTTTTAGATGTAAAATTATGTGAACTTAACGATAAAAATATAAAAAGTATGATTAGTTCAATACAAATGACTTTAAACGATATTTAGCGGAATTATCACCATTTTTTACCCAATTTTTTCCCAAATTTTTTTTCTATTTTTTGTATTCACCCAAATGTATTGTAAACACGTGTTTTAGATGTAAAATTATGTGAACTTAACGATAAAAATATAAAAAGTATGATTAGTTTAATAGAAATGACTTAAGACGATATTTAGCGGATTCATCAGCTGTATTTCAACATTTTTTTACGACCTTTTATATTCACCCAAATGTATTGTAAATACGTGTTTTAGATGTAAAATAATGTGAACTTAACGATAAAAATATAAAAAGTATGATAAGTTCAATACAAATGACTTTAAACGATATTTAGCGGAATTATCACCATTTTTTACCCAATTTTTTCCCAAATTTTTTTTCTATTTTTTGTATTCACCCAAATGTATTGTAAAGACGCGTTTTAGATGTAAAATTATGTGAACTTAACGATAAATATATAAAAAGTATGATTAGTTCAATACAAATGACATTAAACGATATTTAGCGGAATTATCACCATTTTTTACCAAATTTTTTTTCTATTTTTTGTATTCACCCAAATGTATTGTAAACACGTGTTTTAGATGTAAAATAATGTGAACTTAACGTTAAAAATATAAAAAGTATGATTAGTTTAATAGAAATGACTTAAGACGATATTTAGCGGATTCATCACCTGTATTTCAAAATTTTTTTACGACCTTTTATATTCACCCAAATGTATTGTAAAGACGTGTTTTAGATGTAAAATTATGTGAACTTAACGATAAAAATATAAAAAGTATGATTAGTTCAATACAAATGACTTTAAACGATATTTAGCGGAATTATCACCATTTTTTACCAAATTTTTTTTCTATTTTTTGTATTCACCCAAATGTATTGTAAACACGTGTTTTAGATGTAAAAATAATGTGAACTTAACGTTAAAAATATAAAAAGTATGATTAGTTTAATAGAAATGACTTAAGACGATATTTAGCGGTTTCATCACCTGTATTTCAAAATTTTTTTACGACCTTTTATATTCACCCAAATGTATTGTAAAGACGCGTTTTAGATGTAAAATTATGTGAACTTAACGATAAAAATATAAAAAGTATGATTAGTTCAATACAAATGACTTTAAACGATATTTAGCGGAATTATCACCATTTTTTACCAAATTTTTTTTCTATTTTTTGTATTCACCCAAATGTATTGTAAACACGTGTTTTAGATGTAAAATAATGTGAACTTAACGTTAAAAATATAAAAAGTATGATTAGTTTAATAGAAATGACTTAAGACGATATTTAGCGGATTCATCACCTGTATTTCAAAATTTTTTTACGACCTTTTATATTCACCCAAATGTATTGTAAAGACGTGTTTTAGATGTAAAATAATGTGAACTTAACGATAAAAATATAAAAAGTATGATTAGTTCAATACAAATGACTTTAAACGATATTTAGCGGAATTATCACCATTTTTTACCCAATTTTTTCCCAAATTTTTTTTCTATTTTTTGTATTCACCCAAATGTATTGTAAACACGTGTTTTAGATGTAGAATAATGTGAACTTAACGATAAAAATATAAAAAGTATGATTAGTTCAATACAAATGACTTTAAACGATATTTAGCGGTTTCATCACCTGTATTTCAAAATTTTTTTACGACCTTTTATATTCACCCAAATGTATTGTTAAGACGCGTTTTAGATGTAAAATTATGTGAACTTAACGATAAAAATATAAAAAGTATGATTAGTTCAATACAAATGACTTTAAACGATATTTAGCGGAATTATCACCTGTATTTCAAAATTTTTTTACGACCTTTTATATTCACCCAAATGTATTGTAAAGACGTGTTTTAGATGTAAAATAATGTGAACATAACGATAAAAATATAAAAAGTATGATTAGTTCAATACAAATGACTTTAAACGATATTTAGCGGAATTATCACCATTTTTTACCCAATTTTTTCCCAAATTTTTTTTCTATTTTTTGTATTCACCCAAATGTATTGTAAACACGTGTTTTAGATGTAAAATAATGTGAACTTAACGATAAAAATATAAAAAGTATGATTAGTTCAATACAAATGACTTTAAACGATATTTAGCGGTTTCATCACCTGTATTTCAAAATTTTTTTACGACCTTTTATATTCACCCAAATGTATTGTAAAGACGTGTTTTAGATGTAAAATAATGTGAACTTAACGATAAAAATATAAAAAGTATGATTAGTTCAATACAAATGACTTTAAACGATATTTAGCGGAATTATCACCATTTTTTACCCAATTTTTTCCCAAATTTTTTTTCTATTTTTTGTATTCACCCAAATGTATTGTAAACACGTGTTTTAGATGTAAAATAATGTGAAGTTAACGATAAAAATATAAAAAGTATGATTAGTTCAATACAAATGACTTTAAACGATATTTAGCGGAATTATCACCATTTTTTACCAAATTTTTTTTCTATTTTTTGTATTCACCCAAATGTATTGTAAACACGTGTTTTAGATGTAAAATAATGTGAACTTAACGTTAAAAATATAAAAAGTATGATTAGTTTAATAGAAATGACTTAAGACGATATTTAGCGGTTTCATCACCTGTATTTCAAAATTTTTTTACGACCTTTTATATTCACCCAAATGTATTGTAAAGACGTGTTTTAGATGTAAAATTATGTGAACTTAACGATAAAAATATAAAAAGTATGATTAGTTTAATAGAAATGACTTAAGACGATATTTAGCGGATTCATCAGCTGTATTTCAACATTTTTTTACGACCTTTTATATTCACCCAAATGTATTGTAAATACGTGTTTTAGATGTAAAATAATGTGAACTTAACGATAAAAATATAAAAAGTATGATTAGTTCAATACAAATGACTTTAATCGATATTTAGCGGAATTATCACCATTTTTTACCAAATTTTTTCCCAAATTTTTTTTCTATTTTTTGTATTCACCCAAATGTATTGTAAATACGTGTTTTAGATGTAAAATAATGTGAACTTAACGATAAAAATATAAAAAGTATGATAAGTTCAATACAAATGACTTTAAACGATATTTAGCGGAATTATCACCATTTTTTACCAAATTTTTTTTCTATTTTTTGTATTCACCCAAATGTATTGTAAACACGTGTTTTAGATGTAAAATAATGTGAACTTAACGTTAAAAATATAAAAAGTATGATTAGTTTAATAGAAATGACTTAAGACGATATTTAGCGGTTTCATCACCTGTATTTCAAAATTTTTTTACGACCTTTTATATTCACCCAAATGTATTGTAAAGACGTGTTTTAGATGTAAAATTATGTGAACTTAACGATAAAAATATAAAAAGTATGATTAGTTTAATAGAAATGACTTAAGACGATATTTAGCGGATTCATCAGCTGTATTTCAACATTTTTTTACGACCTTTTATATTCACCCAAATGTATTGTAAATACGTGTTTTAGATGTAAAATAATGTGAACTTAACGATAAAAATATAAAAAGTATGATTAGTTCAATACAAATGACTTTAATCGATATTTAGCGGAATTATCACCATTTTTTACCAAATTTTTTCCCAAATTTTTTTTCTATTTTTTGTATTCACCCAAATGTATTGTAAATACGTGTTTTAGATGTAAAATAATGTGAACTTAACGATAAAAATATAAAAAGTATGATAAGTTCAATACAAATGACTTTAAACGATATTTAGCGGAATTATCACCATTTTTTACCCAATTTTTTCCCAAATTTTTTTTCTATTTTTTGTATTCACCCAAATGTATTGTAAACCCGTGTTTTAGATGTAAAATAATGTGAACTTAACGTTAAAAATATAAAAAGTATGATTAGTTTAATAGAAATGATTTAAGACGATATTTAGCGGTTTCATCACCTGTATTTCAAAATTTTTTTACGACCTTTTATATTCACCCAAATGTATTGTAAAGACGTGTTTTAGATGTAAAATTATGTGAACTTAACGATAAAAATATAAAAAGTATGATTAGTTTAATAGAAATGACTTAAGACGATATTTAGCGGATTCATCAGCTGTATTTCAACATTTTTTTACGACCTTTTATATTCACCCAAATGTATTGTAAATACGTGTTTTAGATGTAAAATAATGTGAACTTAACGATAAAAATATAAAAAGTATGATTAGTTCAATACAAATGACTTTAAACGATATTTAGCGGAATTATCACCACTTTTTACCAAATTTTATTTCTATTTTTTGTATTCACCCAAATGTATTGTAAACACGTGTTTTAGATGTAAAATAATGTGAAATTAACGTTAAAAATATAAAAAGTATGATTAGTTTAATAGAAATGACTTAAGACGATATTTAGCGATTTCATCACCTGTATTTCAAAATTTTTTTACGACCTTTTATATTCACCCAAATGTATTGTAAAGACGCGTTTTAGATGTAAAATTATGTGAACTTAACGATAAAAATATAAAAAGTATGATTAGTTCAATACAAATGACTTTAAACGATATTTAGCGAAATTATCACCATTTTTTACCCAATTTTTTCCCAAATTTTTTTTCTATTTTTTGTATTCACCAAATGTATTGTAAATACGTGTTTTAGATGTAAAATAATGTGAACTTAACGATAAAAATATAAAAAGTATGATTAGTTCAATACAAATGACTTTAAACGATATTTAGCGGAATTATCACCATTTTTTACCAAATTTTTTTTCTATTTTTTGTATTCACCCAAATGTATTGTAAACCCGTGTTTTAGATGTAAAATAATGTGAACTTAACGTTAAAAATATAAAAAGTATGATTAGTTTAATAGAAATGACTTAAGACGATATTTAGCGGTTTCATCACCTGTATTTCAAAATTTTTTTACGACCTTTTATATTCACCCAAATGTATTGTAAAGACGCGTTTTAGATGTAAAATTATGTGAACTTAACGATAAAAATATAAAAAGTATGATTAGTTCAATACAAATGACTTTAAACGATATTTAGCGGAATTATCACCATTTTTTACCAAATTTTTTTTCTATTTTTTGTATTCACCCAAATGTATTGTAAACACGTGTTTTAGATGTAAAATAATGTGAACTTAACGTTAAAAATATAAAAAGTATGATTAGTTTAATAGAAATGACTTAAGACGATATTTAGCGGATTCATCACCTGTATTTCAAAATTTTTTTACGACCTTTTATATTCACCCAAATGTATTGTAAAGACGTGTTTTAGATGTAAAATAATGTGAACTTAACGATAAAAATATAAAAAGTATGATTAGTTCAATACAAATGACTTTAAACGATATTTAGCGGAATTATCACCATTTTTTACCCAATTTTTTCCCAAATTTTTTTTCTATTTTTTGTATTCACCCAAATGTATTGTAAACACGTGTTTTAGATGTAAAATAATGTGAACTTAACGATAAAAATATAAAAAGTATGATTAGTTCAATACAAATGACTTTAAACGATATTTAGCGGTTTCATCACCTGTATTTCAAAATTTTTTTACGACCTTTTATATTCACCCAAATGTATTGTAAAGACGCGTTTTAGATGTAAAATTATGTGAACTTAACGATAAAAATATAAAAAGTATGATTAGTTCAATACAAATGACTTTAAACGATATTTAGCGAAATTATCACCATTTTTTACCCAATTTTTTCCCAAATTTTTTTTCTATTTTTTGTATTCACCAAATGTATTGTAAATACGTGTTTTAGATGTAAAATAATGTGAACTTAACGATAAAAATATAAAAAGTATGATTAGTTCAATACAAATGACTTTAAACGATATTTAGCGGAATTATCACCATTTTTTACCAAATTTTTTTTCTATTTTTTGTATTCACCCAAATGTATTGTAAACCCGTGTTTTAGATGTAAAATAATGTGAACTTAACGTTAAAAATATAAAAAGTATGATTAGTTTAATAGAAATGACTTAAGACGATATTTAGCGGTTTCATCACCTGTATTTCAAAATTTTTTTACGACCTTTTATATTCACCCAAATGTATTGTAAAGACGCGTTTTAGATGTAAAATTATGTGAACTTAACGATAAAAATATAAAAAGTATGATTAGTTCAATACAAATGACTTTAAACGATATTTAGCGGAATTATCACCATTTTTTACCAAATTTTTTTTCTATTTTTTGTATTCACCCAAATGTATTGTAAACACGTGTTTTAGATGTAAAATAATGTGAACTTAACGTTAAAAATATAAAAAGTATGATTAGTTTAATAGAAATGACTTAAGACGATATTTAGCGGATTCATCACCTGTATTTCAAAATTTTTTTACGACCTTTTATATTCACCCAAATGTATTGTAAAGACGTGTTTTAGATGTAAAATAATGTGAACTTAACGATAAAAATATAAAAAGTATGATTAGTTCAATACAAATGACTTTAAACGATATTTAGCGGAATTATCACCATTTTTTACCCAATTTTTTCCCAAATTTTTTTTCTATTTTTTGTATTCACCCAAATGTATTGTAAACACGTGTTTTAGATGTAAAATAATGTGAACTTAACGATAAAAATATAAAAAGTATGATTAGTTCAATACAAATGACTTTAAACGATATTTAGCGGTTTCATCACCTGTATTTCAAAATTTTTTTACGACCTTTTATATTCACCCAAATGTATTGTAAAGACGCGTTTTAGATGTAAAATTATGTGAACTTAACGATAAAAATATAAAAAGTATGATTAGTTCAATACAAATGACTTTAAACGATATTTAGCGGAATTATCACCTGTATTTCAAAATTTTTTTACGACCTTTTATATTCACCCAAATGTATTGTAAATACGTGTTTTAGATGTAAAATAATGTGAACTTAACGATAAAAATATAAAAAGTATGATTAGTTCAATACAAATGACTTTAATCGATATTTAGCGGAATTATCACCATTTTTTACCAAATTTTTTCCCAAATTTTTTTTCTATTTTTTGTATTCACCCAAATGTATTGTAAATACGTGTTTTAGATGTAAAATAATGTGAACTTAACGATAAAAATATAAAAAGTATGATAAGTTCAATACAAATGACTTTAAACGATATTTAGCGGAATTATCACCATTTTTTACCCAATTTTTTCCCAAATTTTTTTGCTATTTTTTGTATTCACCCAAATGTATTGTAAACCCGTGTTTTAGATGTAAAATAATGTGAACTTAACGTTAAAAATATAAAAAGTATGATTAGTTTAATAGAAATGATTTAAGACGATATTTAGCGGTTTCATCACCTGTATTTCAAAATTTTTTTACGACCTTTTATATTCACCCAAATGTATTGTAAAGACGTGTTTTAGATGTAAAATTATGTGAACTTAACGATAAAAATATAAAAAGTATGATTAGTTTAATAGAAATGACTTAAGACGATATTTAGCGGATTCATCAGCTGTATTTCAACATTTTTTTACGACCTTTTATATTCACCCAAATGTATTGTAAAGACGCGTTTTAGATGTAAAATTATGTGAACTTAACGATAAAAATATAAAAAGTATGATTAGTTCAATACAAAAGACTTTAAACGATATTTAGCGGAATTATCACCATTTTTTACCAAATTTTTTTTCTATTTTTTGTATTCACCCAAATGTATTGTAAACACGTGTTTTAGATGTAAAATAATGTGAACTTAACGTTAAAAATATAAAAAGTATGATTAGTTTAATAGAAATGACTAAAGACGATATTTAGCGGATTCATCACCTGTATTTCAAAATTTTTTTACGACCTTTTATATTCACCCAAATGTATTGTAAAGACGTGTTTTAGATGTAAAATAATGTGAACTTAACGATAAAAATATAAAAAGTATGATTAGTTCAATACAAATGACTTTAAACGATATTTAGCGGAATTATCACCATTTTTTACCCAATTTTTTCCCAAATTTTTTTTCTATTTTTTGTATTCACCCAAATGTATTGTAAACACGTGTTTTAGATGTAAAATAATGTGAACTTAACGTTAAAAATATAAAAAGTATGATTAGTTTAATAGAAATGACTTTAAACGATATTTAGCGGTTTCATCACCTGTATTTCAAAATTTTTTTACGACCTTTTATATTCACCCAAATGTATTGTAAAGACGCGTTTTAGATGTAAAATTATGTGAACTTAACGATAAAAATATAAAAAGTATGATTAGTTCAATACAAATGACTTTAAACGATATTTAGCGGAATTACCACCTGTATTTCAAAATTTTTTTACGACCTTTTATATTCACCCAAATGTATTGTAAAGACGTGTTTTAGATGTAAAATAATGTGAACTTAACGATAAAAATATAAAAAGTATGATTAGTTCAATACAAATGACTTTAAACGATATTTAGCGGAATTATCACCATTTTTTACCCAATTTTTTCCCAAATTTTTTTTCTATTTTTTGTATTCACCCAAATGTATTGTAAACACGTGTTTTAGATGTAAAATAATGTGAACTTAACGATAAAAATATAAAAAGTATGATTAGTTCAATACAAATGACTTTAAACGATATTTAGCGGTTTCATCACCTGTATTTCAAAATTTTTTTACGACCTTTTATATTCACCCAAATGTATTGTAAAGACGTGTTTTAGATGTAAAATAATGTGAACTTAACGATAAAAATATAAAAAGTATGATTAGTTCAATACAAATGACTTTAAACGATATTTAGCGGAATTATCACCATTTTTTACCCAATTTTTTCCCAAATTTTTTTTCTATTTTTTGTATTCACCCAAATGTATTGTAAACACGTGTTTTAGATGTAAAATAATGTGAAGTTAACGATAAAAATATAAAAAGTATGATTAGTTCAATACAAATGACTTTAAACGATATTTAGCGGAATTATCACCATTTTTTACCAAATTTTTTTTCTATTTTTTGTATTCACCCAAATGTATTGTAAACACGTGTTTTAGATGTAAAATAATGTGAACTTAACGTTAAAAATATAAAAAGTATGATTAGTTTAATAGAAATGACTTAAGACGATATTTAGCGGTTTCATCACCTGTATTTCAAAATTTTTTTACGACCTTTTATATTCACCCAAATGTATTGTAAAGACGTGTTTTAGATGTAAAATTATGTGAACTTAACGATAAAAATATAAAAAGTATGATTAGTTTAATAGAAATGACTTAAGACGATATTTAGCGGATTCATCAGCTGTATTTCAACATTTTTTTACGACCTTTTATATTCACCCAAATGTATTGTAAATACGTGTTTTAGATGTAAAATAATGTGAACTTAACGATAAAAATATAAAAAGTATGATTAGTTCAATACAAATGACTTTAATCGATATTTAGCGGAATTATCACCATTTTTTACCAAATTTTTTCCCAAATTTTTTTTCTATTTTTTGTATTCACCCAAATGTATTGTAAATACGTGTTTTAGATGTAAAATAATGTGAACTTAACGATAAAAATATAAAAAGTATGATAAGTTCAATACAAATGACTTTAAACGATATTTAGCGGAATTATCACCATTTTTTACCCAATTTTTTCCCAAATTTTTTTTCTATTTTTTGTATTCACCCAAATGTATTGTAAATACGTGTTTTAGATGTAAAATAATGTGAACTTAACGATAAAAATATAAAAAGTATGATTAGTTCAATACAAATGACTTTAAACGATATTTAGCGGAATTATCACCTTTTTTACCAAATTTTTTTTCTATTTTTTGTATTCACCCAAATGTATTGTAAACACGTGTTTTAGATGTAAAATAATGTGAACTTAACGTTAAAAATATAAAAAGTATGATTAGTTTAATAGAAATGACTTAAGACGATATTTAGCGGTTTCATCACCTGTATTTCAAAATTTTTTTACGACCTTTTATATTCACCCAAATGTATTGTAAAGACGCGTTTTAGATGTAAAATTATGTGAACTTAACGATAAATATATAAAAAGTATGATTAGTTCAATACAAATGACTTTAAACGATATTTAGCGGTTTCATCACCTGTATTTCAAAATTTTTTTACGACCTTTTATATTCACCCAAATGTATTGTAAAGACGCGTTTTAGATGTAAAATTATGTGAACTTAACGATAAAAATATAAAAAGTATGATTAGTTCAATACAAATGACTTTAAACGATATTTAGCGGAATTATCACCATTTTTTACCAAATTTTTTTTCTATTTTTTGTATTCACCCAAATGTATTGTAAACACGTGTTTTAGATGTAAAATAATGTGAACTTAACGTTAAAAATATAAAAAGTATGATTAGTTTAATAGAAATGACTTAAGACGATATTTAGCGGATTCATCACCTGTATTTCAAAATTTTTTTACGACCTTTTATATTCACCCAAATGTATTGTAAAGACGTGTTTTAGATGTAAAATAATGTGAACTTAACGATAAAAATATAAAAAGTATGATTAGTTCAATACAAATGACTTTAAACGATATTTAGCGGAATTATCACCATTTTTTACCCAATTTTTTCCCAAATTTTTTTTCTATTTTTTGTATTCACCCAAATGTATTGTAAACACGTGTTTTAGATGTAAAATAATGTGAACTTAACGATAAAAATATAAAAAGTATGATTAGTTCAATACAAATGACTTTAAACGATATTTAGCGGTTTCATCACCTGTATTTCAAAATTTTTTTACGACCTTTTATATTCACCCAAATGTATTGTAAAGACGCGTTTTAGATGTAAAATTATGTGAACTTAACGATAAAAATATAAAAAGTATGATTAGTTCAATACAAATGACTTTAAACGATATTTAGCGGAATTATCACCTGTATTTCAAAATTTTTTTACGACCTTTTATATTCACCCAAATGTATTGTAAATACGTGTTTTAGATGTAAAATAATGTGAACTTAACGATAAAAATATAAAAAGTATGATTAGTTCAATACAAATGACTTTAATCGATATTTAGCGGAATTATCACCATTTTTTACCAAATTTTTTCCCAAATTTTTTTTCTATTTTTTGTATTCACCCAAATGTATTGTAAATACGTGTTTTAGATGTAAAATAATGTGAACTTAACGATAAAAATATAAAAAGTATGATAAGTTCAATACAAATGACTTTAAACGATATTTAGCGGAATTATCACCATTTTTTACCCAATTTTTTCCCAAATTTTTTTTCTATTTTTTGTATTCACCCAAATGTATTGTAAACCCGTGTTTTAGATGTAAAATAATGTGAACTTAACGTTAAAAATATAAAAAGTATGATTAGTTTAATAGAAATGATTTAAGACGATATTTAGCGGTTTCATCACCTGTATTTCAAAATTTTTTTACGACCTTTTATATTCACCCAAATGTATTGTAAAGACGTGTTTTAGATGTAAAATTATGTGAACTTAACGATAAAAATATAAAAAGTATGATTAGTTTAATAGAAATGACTTAAGACGATATTTAGCGGATTCATCAGCTGTATTTCAACATTTTTTTACGACCTTTTATATTCACCCAAATGTATTGTAAATACGTGTTTTAGATGTAAAATAATGTGAACTTAACGATAAAAATATAAAAAGTATGATTAGTTCAATACAAATGACTTTAAACGATATTTAGCGGAATTATCACCATTTTTTACCAAATTTTATTTCTATTTTTTGTATTCACCCAAATGTATTGTAAACACGTGTTTTAGATGTAAAATAATGTGAACTTAACGTTAAAAATATAAAAAGTATGATTAGTTTAATAGAAATGACTTAAGACGATATTTAGCGGTTTCATCACCTGTATTTCAAAATTTTTTTACGACCTTTTATATTCACCCAAATGTATTGTAAAGACGCGTTTTAGATGTAAAATTATGTGAACTTAACGATAAAAATATAAAAAGTATGATTAGTTCAATACAAATGACTTTAAACGATATTTAGCGAAATTATCACCATTTTTTACCCAATTTTTTCCCAAATTTTTTTTCTATTTTTTGTATTCACCAAATGTATTGTAAATACGTGTTTTAGATGTAAAATAATGTGAACTTAACGATAAAAATATAAAAAGTATGATTAGTTCAATACAAATGACTTTAAACGATATTTAGCGGAATTATCACCATTTTTTACCAAATTTTTTTTCTATTTTTTGTATTCACCCAAATGTATTGTAAACACGTGTTTTAGATGTAAAATAATGTGAACTTAACGATAAAAATATAAAAAGTATGATTAGTTCAATACAAATGACTTTAAACGATATTTAGCGGAATTATCACCTGTATTTCAAAATTTTTTTACGACCTTTTATATTCACCCAAATGTATTGTAAAGACGTGTTTTAGATGTAAAATAATGTGAACTTAACGATAAAAATATAAAAAGTATGATTAGTTCAATACAAATGACTTTAAACGATATTTAGCGGAATTATCACCATTTTTTACCCAATTTTTTCCCAAATTTTTTTTCTATTTTTTGTATTCACCCAAATGTATTGTAAACACGTGTTTTAGATGTAAAATAATGTGAACTTAACGATAAAAATATAAAAAGTATGATTAGTTCAATACAAATGACTTTAAACGATATTTAGCGGTTTCATCACCTGTATTTCAAAATTTTTTTACGAACTTTTATATTCACCCAAATGTATTGTAAAGACGTGTTTTAGATGTAAAATAATGTGAACTTAACGATAAAAATATAAAAAGTATGATTAGTTCAATACAAATGACTTTAAACGATATTTAGCGGAATTATCACCATTTTTTACCAAATTTTTTTTCTATTTTTTGTATTCACCCAAATGTATTGTAAACACGTGTTTTAGATGTAAAATAATGTGAACTTAACGTTAAAAATATAAAAAGTATGATTAGTTTAATAGAAATGATTTAAGACGATATTTAGCGGTTTCATCACCTGTATTTCAAAATTTTTTTACGACCTTTTATATTCACCCAAATGTATTGTAAAGACGTGTTTTAGATGTAAAATTATGTGAACTTAACGATAAAAATATAAAAAGTATGATTAGTTTAATAGAAATGACTTAAGACGATATTTAGCGGATTCATCAGCTGTATTTCAACATTTTTTTACGACCTTTTATATTCACCCAAATGTATTGTAAAGACGTGTTTTAGATGTAAAATAATGTGAACTTAACGATAAAAATATAAAAAGTATGATTAGTTCAATACAAATGACTTTAATCGATATTTAGCGGAATTATCACCATTTTTTACCAAATTTTTTCCCAAATTTTTTTTCTATTTTTTGTATTCACCCAAATGTATTGTAAATACGTGTTTTAGATGTAAAATAATGTGAACTTAACGATAAAAATATAAAAAGTATGATAAGTTCAATACAAATGACTTTAAACGATATTTAGCGGAATTATCACCATTTTTTACCCAATTTTTTCCCAAATTTTTTTTCTATTTTTTGTATTCACCCAAATGTATTGTAAATACGTGTTTTAGATGTAAAATAATGTGAACTTAACGATAAAAATATAAAAAGTATGATTAGTTCAATACAAATGACTTTAAACGATATTTAGCGGAATTATCACCTTTTTTACCAAATTTTTTTTCTATTTTTTGTATTCACCCAAATGTATTGTAAACACGTGTTTTAGATGTAAAATAATGTGAACTTAACGTTAAAAATATAAAAAGTATGATTAGTTTAATAGAAATGACTTAAGACGATATTTAGCGGTTTCATCACCTGTATTTCAAAATTTTTTTACGACCTTTTATATTCACCCAAATGTATTGTAAAGACGCGTTTTAGATGTAAAATTATGTGAACTTAACGATAAATATATAAAAAGTATGATTAGTTCAATACAAATGACTTTAAACGATATTTAGCGGAATTATCACCATTTTTTACCAAATTTTTTTTCTATTTTTTGTATTCACCCAAATGTATTGTAAACACGTGTTTTAGATGTAAAATAATGTGAACTTAACGATAAAAATATAAAAAGTATGATTAGTTCAATACAAATGACTTTAAACGATATTTAGCGGTTTCATCACCTGTATTTCAAAATTTTTTTACGACCTTTTATATTCACCCAAATGTATTGTAAAGACGTGTTTTAGATGTAAAATTATGTGAACTTAACGATAAAAATATAAAAAGTATGATTAGTTTAATAGAAATGACTTAAGACGATATTTAGCGGATTCATCAGCTGTATTTCAACATTTTTTTACGACCTTTTATATTCACCCAAATGTATTGTAAATACGTGTTTTAGATGTAAAATAATGTGAACTTAACGATAAAAATATAAAAAGTATGATTAGTTCAATACAAATGACTTTAAACGATATTTAGCGGAATTATCACCATTTTTTACCAAATTTTTTTTCTATTTTTTGTATTCACCCAAATGTATTGTAAACCCGTGTTTTAGATGTAAAATAATGTGAACTTAACGTTAAAAATATAAAAAGTATGATTAGTTTAATAGAAATGACTTAAGACGATATTTAGCGGTTTCATCACCTGTATTTCAAAATTTTTTTACGACCTTTTATATTCACCCAAATGTATTGTAAAGACGCGTTTTAGATGTAAAATTATGTGAACTTAACGATAAAAATATAAAAAGTATGATTAGTTCAATACAAATGACTTTAAACGATATTTAGCGAAATTATCACCATTTTTTACCCAATTTTTTCCCAAATTTTTTTTCTATTTTTTGTATTCACCAAATGTATTGTAAATACGTGTTTTAGATGTAAAATAATGTGAACTTAACGATAAAAATATAAAAAGTATGATTAGTTCAATACAAATGACTTTAAACGATATTTAGCGGAATTATCACCATTTTTTACCAAATTTTTTTTCTATTTTTTGTATTCACCCAAATGTATTGTAAACCCGTGTTTTAGATGTAAAATAATGTGAACTTAACGTTAAAAATATAAAAAGTATGATTAGTTTAATAGAAATGACTTAAGACGATATTTAGCGGTTTCATCACCTGTATTTCAAAATTTTTTTACGACCTTTTATATTCACCCAAATGTATTGTAAAGACGCGTTTTAGATGTAAAATTATGTGAACTTAACGATAAAAATATAAAAAGTATGATTAGTTCAATACAAATGACTTTAAACGATATTTAGCGGAATTATCACCATTTTTTACCAAATTTTTTTTCTATTTTTTGTATTCACCCAAATGTATTGTAAACACGTGTTTTAGATGTAAAATAATGTGAACTTAACGTTAAAAATATAAAAAGTATGATTAGTTTAATAGAAATGACTTAAGACGATATTTAGCGGATTCATCACCTGTATTTCAAAATTTTTTTACGACCTTTTATATTCACCCAAATGTATTGTAAAGACGTATTTTAGATGTAAAATAATGTGAACTTAACGATAAAAATATAAAAAGTATGATTAGTTCAATACAAATGACTTTAAACGATATTTAGCGGAATTATCACCATTTTTTACCCAATTTTTTCCCAAATTTTTTTTCTATTTTTTGTATTCACCCAAATGTATTGTAAACACGTGTTTTAGATGTAAAATAATGTGAACTTAACGATAAAAATATAAAAAGTATGATTAGTTCAATACAAATGACTTTAAACGATATTTAGCGGTTTCATCACCTGTATTTCAAAATTTTTTTACGACCTTTTATATTCACCCAAATGTATTGTAAAGACGCGTTTTAGATGTAAAATTATGTGAACTTAACGATAAAAATATAAAAAGTATGATTAGTTCAATACAAATGACTTTAAACGATATTTAGCGGAATTATCACCTGTATTTCAAAATTTTTTTACGACCTTTTATATTCACCCAAATGTATTGTAAAGACGTGTTTTAGATGTAAAATAATGTGAACTTAACGATAAAAATATAAAAAGTATGATTAGTTCAATACAAATGACTTTAAACGATATTTAGCGGAATTATCACCATTTTTTACCCAATTTTTTCCCAAATTTTTTTTCTATTTTTTGTATTCACCCAAATGTATTGTAAACACGTGTTTTAGATGTAAAATAATGTGAACTTAACGATAAAAATATAAAAAGTATGATTAGTTCAATACAAATGACTTTAAACGATATTTAGCGGTTTCATCACCTGTATTTCAAAATTTTTTTACGAACTTTTATATTCACCCAAATGTATTGTAAAGACGTGTTTTAGATGTAAAATAATGTGAACTTAACGATAAAAATATAAAAAGTATGATTAGTTCAATACAAATGACTTTAAACGATATTTAGCGGAATTATCACCATTTTTTACCAAATTTTTTTTCTATTTTTTGTATTCACCCAAATGTATTGTAAACACGTGTTTTAGATGTAAAATAATGTGAACTTAACGTTAAAAATATAAAAAGTATGATTAGTTTAATAGAAATGACTTAAGACGATATTTAGCGGTTTCATCACCTGTATTTCAAAAATTTTTTACGACCTTTTATATTCACCCAAATGTATTGTAAAGACGCGTTTTAGATGTAAAATTATGTGAACTTAACGATAAATATATAAAAAGTATGATTAGTTCAATACAAATGACTTTAAACGATATTTAGCGGAATTATCACCATTTTTTACCCAATTTTTTCCCAAATTTTTTTTCTATTTTTTGTATTCACCCAAATGTATTGTAAACACGTGTTTTAGATGTAAAATAATGTGAACTTAACGATAAAAATATAAAAAGTATGATTAGTTCAATACAAATGACTTTAAACGATATTTAGCGGTTTCATCACCTGTATTTCAAAATTTTTTTACGACCTTTTATATTCACCCAAATGTATTGTAAAGACGCGTTTTAGATGTAAAATTATGTGAACTTAACGATAAAAATATAAAAAGTATGATTAGTTCAATACAAATGACTTTAAACGATATTTAGCGGAATTATCACCTGTATTTCAAAATTTTTTTACGACCTTTTATATTCACCCAAATGTATTGTAAAGACGTGTTTTAGATGTAAAATAATGTGAACTTAACGATAAAATTATAAAAAGTATGATTAGTTCAATACAAATGACTTTAAACGATATTTAGCGGAATTATCACCATTTTTTACCCAATTTTTTCCCAAATTTTTTTTCTATTTTTTGTATTCACCCAAATGTATTGTAAACACGTGTTTTAGATGTAAAATAATGTGAACTTAACGATAAAAATATAAAAAGTATGATTAGTTCAATACAAATGACTTTAAACGATATTTAGCGGTTTCATCACCTGTATTTCAAAATTTTTTTACGACCTTTTATATTCACCCAAATGTATTGTAAAGACGTGTTTTAGATGTAAAATAATGTGAACTTAACGATAAAAATATAAAAAGTATGATTAGTTCAATACAAATGACTTTAAACGATATTTAGCGGAATTATCACCATTTTTTACCCAATTTTTTCCCAAATTTTTTTTCTATTTTTTGTATTCACCCAAATGTATTGTAAACACGTGTTTTAGATGTAAAATAATGTGAAGTTAACGATAAAAATATAAAAAGTATGATTAGTTCAATACAAATGACTTTAAACGATATTTAGCGGAATTATCACCATTTTTTACCAAATTTTTTTTCTATTTTTTGTATTCACCCAAATGTATTGTAAACACGTGTTTTAGATGTAAAATAATGTGAACTTAACGTTAAAAATATAAAAAGTATGATTAGTTTAATAGAAATGACTTAAGACGATATTTAGCGGTTTCATCACCTGTATTTCAAAATTATTTTACGACCTTTTATATTCACCCAAATGTATTGTAAAGACGTGTTTTAGATGTAAAATTATGTGAACTTAACGATAAAAATATAAAAAGTATGATTAGTTTAATAGAAATGACTTAAGACGATATTTAGCGGATTCATCAGCTGTATTTCAACATTTTTTTACGACCTTTTATATTCACCCAAATGTATTGTAAATACGTGTTTTAGATGTAAAATAATGTGAACTTAACGATAAAAATATAAAAAGTATGATTAGTTCAATACAAATGACTTTAATCGATATTTAGCGGAATTATCACCATTTTTTACCAAATTTTTTCCCAAATTTTTTTTCTATTTTTTGTATTCACCCAAATGTATTGTAAATACGTGTTTTAGATGTAAAATAATGTGAACTTAACGATAAAAATATAAAAAGTATGATAAGTTCAATACAAATGACTTTAAACGATATTTAGCGGAATTATCACCATTTTTTACCCAATTTTTTCCCAAATTTTTTTTCTATTTTTTGTATTCACCCAAATGTATTGTAAATACGTGTTTTAGATGTAAAATAATGTGAACTTAACGATAAAAATATAAAAAGTATGATTAGTTCAATACAAATGACTTTAAACGATATTTAGCGGAATTATCACCTTTTTTACCAAATTTTTTTTCTATTTTTTGTATTCACCCAAATGTATTGTAAATACGTGTTTTAGATGTAAAATAATGTGAACTTAACGTTAAAAATATAAAAAGTATGATTAGTTTAATAGAAATGACTTAAGACGATATTTAGCGGTTTCATCACCTGTATTTCAAAATTTTTTTACGACCTTTTATATTCACCCAAATGTATTGTAAAGACGCGTTTTAGATGTAAAATTATGTGAACTTAACGATAAATATATAAAAAGTATGATTAGTTCAATACAAATGACTTTAAACGATATTTAGCGGAATTATCACCATTTTTTACCAAATTTTTTTTCTATTTTTTGTATTCACCCAAATGTATTGTAAACACGTGTTTTAGATGTAAAATAATGTGAACTTAACGATAAAAATATAAAAAGTATGATTAGTTCAATACAAATGACTTTAAACGATATTTAGCGGAATTATCACCTTTTTTACCAAATTTTTTTTCTATTTTTTGTATTCACCCAAATGTATTGTAAATACGTGTTTTAGATGTAAAATAATGTGAACTTAACGTTAAAAATATAAAAAGTATGATTAGTTTAATAGAAATGACTTAAGACGATATTTAGCGGTTTCATCACCTGTATTTCAACATTTTTTTACGACCTTTTATATTCACCCAAATGTATTGTAAATACGTGTTTTAGATGTAAAATAATGTGAACTTAACGATAAAAATATAAAAAGTATGATTAGTTCAATACAAATGACTTTAATCGATATTTAGCGGAATTATCACCATTTTTTACCAAATTTTTTCCCAAATTTTTTTTCTATTTTTTGTATTCACCCAAATGTATTGTAAATACGTGTTTTAGATGTAAAATAATGTGAACTTAACGATAAAAATATAAAAAGTATGATAAGTTCAATACAAATGACTTTAAACGATATTTAGCGGAATTATCACCATTTTTTACCCAATTTTTTCCCAAATTTTTTTTCTATTTTTTGTATTCACCCAAATGTATTGTAAATACGTGTTTTAGATGTAAAATAATGTGAACTTAACGATAAAAATATAAAAAGTATGATTAGTTCAATACAAATGACTTTAAACGATATTTAGCGGAATTATCACCATTTTTTACCAAATTTTTTTTCTATTTTTTGTATTCACCCAAATGTATTGTAAACACGTGTTTTAGATGTAAAATAATGTGAACTTAACGTTAAAAATATAAAAAGTATGATTAGTTTAATAGAAATGACTTAAGACGATATTTAGCGGTTTCATCACCTGTATTTCAAAATTTTTTTACGACCTTTTATATTCACCCAAATGTATTGTAAAGACGCGTTTTAGATGTAAAATTATGTGAACTTAACGATAAATATATAAAAAGTATGATTAGTTCAATACAAATGACTTTAAACGATATTTAGCGGAATTATCACCATTTTTTACCCAATTTTTTCCCAAATTTTTTTTCTATTTTTTGTATTCACCCAAATGTATTGTAAACACGTGTTTTAGATGTAAAATAATGTGAACTTAACGATAAAAATATAAAAAGTATGATTAGTTCAATACAAATGACTTTAAACGATATTTAGCGGTTTCATCACCTGTATTTCAAAATTTTTTTACGACCTTTTATATTCACCCAAATGTATTGTAAAGACGCGTTTTAGATGTAAAATTATGTGAACTTAACGATAAAAATATAAAAAGTATGATTAGTTCAATACAAATGACTTTAAACGATATTTAGCGGAATTATCACCTGTATTTCAAAATTTTTTTACGACCTTTTATATTCACCCAAATGTATTGTAAAGACGTGTTTTAGATGTAAAATAATGTGAACTTAACGATAAAAATATAAAAAGTATGATTAGTTCAATACAAATGACTTTAAACGATATTTAGCGGAATTATCACCATTTTTTACCCAATTTTTTCCCAAATTTTTTTTCTATTTTTTGTATTCACCCAAATGTATTGTAAACACGTGTTTTAGATGTAAAATAATGTGAACTTAACGATAAAAATATAAAAAGTATGATTAGTTCAATACAAATGACTTTAAACGATATTTAGCGGTTTCATCACCTGTATTTCAAAATTTTTTTACGACCTTTTATATTCACCCAAATGTATTGTAAAGACGTGTTTTAGATGTAAAATAATGTGAACTTAACGATAAAAATATAAAAAGTATGATTAGTTCAATACAAATGACTTTAAACGATATTTAGCGGAATTATCACCATTTTTTACCCAATTTTTTCCCAAATTTTTTTTCTATTTTTTGTATTCACCCAAATGTATTGTAAACACGTGTTTTAGATGTAAAATAATGTGAAGTTAACGATAAAAATATAAAAAGTATGATTAGTTCAATACAAATGACTTTAAACGATATTTAGCGGAATTATCACCATTTTTTACCAAATTTTTTTTCTATTTTTTGTATTCACCCAAATGTATTGTAAACACGTGTTTTAGATGTAAAATAATGTGAACTTAACGTTAAAAATATAAAAAGTATGATTAGTTTAATAGAAATGACTTAAGACGATATTTAGCGGTTTCATCACCTGTATTTCAAAATTTTTTTACGACCTTTTATATTCACCCAAATGTATTGTAAAGACGTGTTTTAGATGTAAAATTATGTGAACTTAACGATAAAAATATAAAAAGTATGATTAGTTTAATAGAAATGACTTAAGACGATATTTAGCGGATTCATCAGCTGTATTTCAACATTTTTTTACGACCTTTTATATTCACCCAAATGTATTGTAAATACGTGTTTTAGATGTAAAATAATGTGAACTTAACGATAAAAATATAAAAAGTATGATTAGTTCAATACAAATGACTTTAATCGATATTTAGCGGAATTATCACCATTTTTTACCAAATTTTTTCCCAAATTTTTTTTCTATTTTTTGTATTCACCCAAATGTATTGTAAATACGTGTTTTAGATGTAAAATAATGTGAACTTAACGATAAAAATATAAAAAGTATGATAAGTTCAATACAAATGACTTTAAACGATATTTAGCGGAATTATCACCATTTTTTACCCAATTTTTTCCCAAATTTTTTTTCTATTTTTTGTATTCACCCAAATGTATTGTAAATACGTGTTTTAGATGTAAAATAATGTGAACTTAACGATAAAAATATAAAAAGTATGATTAGTTCAATACAAATGACTTTAAACGATATTTAGCGGAATTATCACCTTTTTTACCAAATTTTTTTTCTATTTTTTGTATTCACCCAAATGTATTGTAAATACGTGTTTTAGATGTAAAATAATGTGAACTTAACGTTAAAAATATAAAAAGTATGATTAGTTTAATAGAAATGACTTAAGACGATATTTAGCGGTTTCATCACCTGTATTTCAAAATTTTTTTACGACCTTTTATATTCACCCAAATGTATTGTAAATACGTGTTTTAGATGTAAAATAATGTGAACTTAACGATAAAAATATAAAAAGTATGATAAGTTCAATACAAATGACTTTAAACGATATTTAGCGGAATTATCACCATTTTTTACCCAATTTTTTCCCAAATTTTTTTTCTATTTTTTGTATTCACCCAAATGTATTGTAAACACGTGTTTTAGATGTAAAATAATGTGAACTTAACGATAAAAATATAAAAAGTATGATTAGTTCAATACAAATGACTTTAAACGATATTTAGCGGTTTCATCACCTGTATTTCAAAATTTTTTTACGACCTTTTATATTCACCCAAATGTATTGTAAAGACGCGTTTTAGATGTAAAATTATGTGAACTTAACGATAAAAATATAAAAAGTATGATTAGTTCAATACAAATGACTTTAAACGATATTTAGCGGAATTATCACCTGTATTTCAAAATTTTTTTACGACCTTTTATATTCACCCAAATGTATTGTAAAGACGTGTTTTAGATGTAAAATAATGTGAACTTAACGATAAAAATATAAAAAGTATGATTAGTTCAATACAAATGACTTTAAACGATATTTAGCGGAATTATCACCATTTTTTACCCAATTTTTTCCCAAATTTTTTTTCTATTTTTTGTATTCACCCAAATGTATTGTAAACACGTGTTTTAGATGTAAAATAATGTGAACTTAACGATAAAAATATAAAAAGTATGATTAGTTCAATACAAATGACTTTAAACGATATTTAGCGGTTTCATCACCTGTATTTCAAAATTTTTTTACGACCTTTTATATTCACCCAAATGTATTGTAAAGACGTGTTTTAGATGTAAAATAATGTGAACTTAACGATAAAAATATAAAAAGTATGATTAGTTCAATACAAATGACTTTAAACGATATTTAGCGGAATTATCACCATTTTTTACCCAATTTTTTCCCAAATTTTTTTTCTATTTTTTGTATTCACCCAAATGTATTGTAAACACGTGTTTTAGATGTAAAATAATGTGAAGTTAACGATAAAAATATAAAAAGTATGATTAGTTCAATACAAATGACTTTAAACGATATTTAGCGGAATTATCACCATTTTTTACCAAATTTTTTTTCTATTTTTTGTATTCACCCAAATGTATTGTAAACACGTGTTTTAGATGTAAAATAATGTGAACTTAACGTTAAAAATATAAAAAGTATGATTAGTTTAATAGAAATGACTTAAGACGATATTTAGCGGTTTCATCACCTGTATTTCAAAATTTTTTTACGACCTTTTATATTCACCCAAATGTATTGTAAAGACGTGTTTTAGATGTAAAATTATGTGAACTTAACGATAAAAATATAAAAAGTATGATTAGTTTAATAGAAATGACTTAAGACGATATTTAGCGGATTCATCAGCTGTATTTCAACATTTTTTTACGACCTTTTATATTCACCCAAATGTATTGTAAATACGTGTTTTAGATGTAAAATAATGTGAACTTAACGATAAAAATATAAAAAGTATGATTAGTTCAATACAAATGACTTTAATCGATATTTAGCGGAATTATCACCATTTTTTACCAAATTTTTTCCCAAATTTTTTTTCTATTTTTTGTATTCACCCAAATGTATTGTAAATACGTGTTTTAGATGTAAAATAATGTGAACTTAACGATAAAAATATAAAAAGTATGATAAGTTCAATACAAATGACTTTAAACGATATTTAGCGGAATTATCACCATTTTTTACCCAATTTTTTCCCAAATTTTTTTTCTATTTTTTGTATTCACCCAAATGTATTGTAAATACGTGTTTTAGATGTAAAATAATGTGAACTTAACGATAAAAATATAAAAAGTATGATTAGTTCAATACAAATGACTTTAAACGATATTTAGCGGAATTATCACCTTTTTTACCAAATTTTTTTTCTATTTTTTGTATTCACCCAAATGTATTGTAAATACGTGTTTTAGATGTAAAATAATGTGAACTTAACGTTAAAAATATAAAAAGTATGATTAGTTTAATAGAAATGACTTAAGACGATATTTAGCGGTTTCATCACCTGTATTTCAAAATTTTTTTACGACCTTTTATATTCACCCAAATGTATTGTAAATACGTGTTTTAGATGTAAAATAATGTGAACTTAACGATAAAAATATAAAAAGTATGATAAGTTCAATACAAATGACTTTAAACGATATTTAGCGGAATTATCACCATTTTTTACCAAATTTTTTTTCTATTTTTTGTATTCACCCAAATGTATTGTAAACACGTGTTTTAGATGTAAAATAATGTGAACTTAACGATAAAAATATAAAAAGTATGATTAGTTCAATACAAATGACTTTAAACGATATTTAGCGGAATTATCACCATTTTTTACCAAATTTTTTTTCTATTTTTTGTATTCACCCAAATGTATTGTAAACCCGTGTTTTAGATGTAAAATAATGTGAACTTAACGTTAAAAATATAAAAAGTATGATTAGTTTAATAGAAATGATTTAAGACGATATTTAGCGGTTTCATCACCTGTATTTCAAAATTTTTTTACGACCTTTTATATTCACCCAAATGTATTGTAAAGACGTGTTTTAGATGTAAAATTATGTGAACTTAACGATAAAAATATAAAAAGTATGATTAGTTTAATAGAAATGACTTAAGACGATATTTAGCGGATTCATCAGCTGTATTTCAACATTTTTTTACGACCTTTTATATTCACCCAAATGTATTGTAAATACGTGTTTTAGATGTAAAATAATGTGAACTTAACGATAAAAATATAAAAAGTATGATTAGTTCAATACAAATGACTTTAAACGATATTTAGCGGAATTATCACCATTTTTTACCAAATTTTTTTTCTATTTTTTGTATTCACCCAAATGTATTGTAAACACGTGTTTTAGATGTAAAATAATGTGAACTTAACGTTAAAAATATAAAAAGTATGATTAGTTTAATAGAAATGACTTAAGACGATATTTAGCGGTTTCATCACCTGTATTTCAAAATTTTTTTA
This sequence comes from Diuraphis noxia, assembly GCF_037042655.1. Lineage (NCBI taxonomy): Eukaryota > Metazoa > Arthropoda > Insecta > Hemiptera > Aphididae > Diuraphis > Diuraphis noxia. The sequence continues at coordinate 1,859,918 of NW_028301721.1, forward strand.
CGACCTTTTATATTCACCCAAATGTATTGTAAAGACGCGTTTTAGATGTAAAATTATGTGAACTTAACGATAAATATATAAAAAGTATGATTAGTTCAATACAAATGACTTTAAACGATATTTAGCGGAATTATCACCATTTTTTACCAAATTTTTTTTCTATTTTTTGTATTCACCCAAATGTATTGTAAACACGTGTTTTAGATGTAAAATAATGTGAACTTAACGATAAAAATATAAAAAGTATGATTAGTTCAATACAAATGACTTTAAACGATATTTAGCGGAATTATCACCTTTTTTACCAAATTTTTTTTCTATTTTTTGTATTCACCCAAATGTATTGTAAATACGTGTTTTAGATGTAAAATAATGTGAACTTAACGTTAAAAATATAAAAAGTATGATTAGTTTAATAGAAATGACTTAAGACGATATTTAGCGGTTTCATCACCTGTATTTCAACATTTTTTACGACCTTTTATATTCACCCAAATGTATTGTAAATACGTGTTTTAGATGTAAAATAATGTGAACTTAACGATAAAAATATAAAAAGTATGATTAGTTCAATACAAATGACTTTAATCGATATTTAGCGGAATTATCACCATTTTTTACCAAATTTTTTCCCAAATTTTTTTTCTATTTTTTGTATTCACCCAAATGTATTGTAAACACGTGTTTTAGATGTAAAATAATGTGAACTTAACGTTAAAAATATAAAAAGTATGATTAGTTTAATAGAAATGACTTAAGACGATATTTAGCGGTTTCATCACCTGTATTTCAAAATTTTTTTACGACCTTTTATATTCACCCAAATGTATTGTAAAGACGCGTTTTAGATGTAAAATTATGTGAACTTAACGATAAATATATAAAAAGTATGATTAGTTCAATACAAATGACTTTAAACGATATTTAGCGGAATTATCACCATTTTTTACCCAATTTTTTCCCAAATTTTTTTTCTATTTTTTGTATTCACCCAAATGTATTGTAAACACGTGTTTTAGATGTAAAATAATGTGAACTTAACGATAAAAATATAAAAAGTATGATTAGTTCAATACAAATGACTTTAAACGATATTTAGCGGTTTCATCACCTGTATTTCAAAATTTTTTTACGACCTTTTATATTCACCCAAATGTATTGTAAAGACGCGTTTTAGATGTAAAATTATGTGAACTTAACGATAAAAATATAAAAAGTATGATTAGTTCAATACAAATGACTTTAAACGATATTTAGCGGAATTATCACCTGTATTTCAAAATTTTTTTACGACCTTTTATATTCACCCAAATGTATTGTAAAGACGTGTTTTAGATGTAAAATAATGTGAACTTAACGATAAAAATATAAAAAGTATGATTAGTTCAATACAAATGACTTTAAACGATATTTAGCGGAATTATCACCATTTTTTACCCAATTTTTTCCCAAATTTTTTTTCTATTTTTTGTATTCACCCAAATGTATTGTAAACACGTGTTTTAGATGTAAAATAATGTGAACTTAACGATAAAAATATAAAAAGTATGATTAGTTCAATACAAATGACTTTAAACGATATTTAGCGGTTTCATCACCTGTATTTCAAAATTTTTTTACGACCTTTTATATTCACCCAAATGTATTGTAAAGACGTGTTTTAGATGTAAAATAATGTGAACTTAACGATAAAAATATAAAAAGTATGATTAGTTCAATACAAATGACTTTAAACGATATTTAGCGGAATTATCACCATTTTTTACCCAATTTTTTCCCAAATTTTTTTTCTATTTTTTGTATTCACCCAAATGTATTGTAAACACGTGTTTTAGATGTAAAATAATGTGAAGTTAACGATAAAAATATAAAAAGTATGATTAGTTCAATACAAATGACTTTAAACGATATTTAGCGGAATTATCACCATTTTTTACCAAATTTTTTTTCTATTTTTTGTATTCACCCAAATGTATTGTAAACACGTGTTTTAGATGTAAAATAATGTGAACTTAACGTTAAAAATATAAAAAGTATGATTAGTTTAATAGAAATGACTTAAGACGATATTTAGCGGTTTCATCACCTGTATTTCAAAATTTTTTTACGACCTTTTATATTCACCCAAATGTATTGTAAAGACGTGTTTTAGATGTAAAATTATGTGAACTTAACGATAAAAATATAAAAAGTATGATTAGTTTAATAGAAATGACTTAAGACGATATTTAGCGGATTCATCAGCTGTATTTCAACATTTTTTTACGACCTTTTATATTCACCCAAATGTATTGTAAATACGTGTTTTAGATGTAAAATAATGTGAACTTAACGATAAAAATATAAAAAGTATGATTAGTTCAATACAAATGACTTTAATCGATATTTAGCGGAATTATCACCATTTTTTACCAAATTTTTTCCCAAATTTTTTTTCTATTTTTTGTATTCACCCAAATGTATTGTAAATACGTGTTTTAGATGTAAAATAATGTGAACTTAACGATAAAAATATAAAAAGTATGATAAGTTCAATACAAATGACTTTAAACGATATTTAGCGGAATTATCACCATTTTTTACCCAATTTTTTCCCAAATTTTTTTTCTATTTTTTGTATTCACCCAAATGTATTGTAAATACGTGTTTTAGATGTAAAATAATGTGAACTTAACGATAAAAATATAAAAAGTATGATTAGTTCAATACAAATGACTTTAAACGATATTTAGCGGAATTATCACCTTTTTTACCAAATTTTTTTTCTATTTTTTGTATTCACCCAAATGTATTGTAAATACGTGTTTTAGATGTAAAATAATGTGAACTTAACGTTAAAAATATAAAAAGTATGATTAGTTTAATAGAAATGACTTAAGACGATATTTAGCGGTTTCATCACCTGTATTTCAAAATTTTTTTACGACCTTTTATATTCACCCAAATGTATTGTAAATACGTGTTTTAGATGTAAAATAATGTGAACTTAACGATAAAAATATAAAAAGTATGATAAGTTCAATACAAATGACTTTAAACGATATTTAGCGGAATTATCACCATTTTTTACCCAATTTTTTCCCAAATTTTTTTTCTATTTTTTGTATTCACCCAAATGTATTGTAAACACGTGTTTTAGATGTAAAATAATGTGAACTTAACGATAAAAATATAAAAAGTATGATTAGTTCAATACAAATGACTTTAAACGATATTTAGCGGTTTCATCACCTGTATTTCAAAATTTTTTTACGACCTTTTATATTCACCCAAATGTATTGTAAAGACGCGTTTTAGATGTAAAATTATGTGAACTTAACGATAAAAATATAAAAAGTATGATTAGTTCAATACAAATGACTTTAAACGATATTTAGCGGAATTATCACCTGTATTTCAAAATTTTTTTACGACCTTTTATATTCACCCAAATGTATTGTAAAGACGTGTTTTAGATGTAAAATAATGTGAACTTAACGATAAAAATATAAAAAGTATGATTAGTTCAATACAAATGACTTTAAACGATATTTAGCGGAATTATCACCATTTTTTACCCAATTTTTTCCCAAATTTTTTTTCTATTTTTTGTATTCACCCAAATGTATTGTAAACACGTGTTTTAGATGTAAAATAATGTGAACTTAACGATAAAAATATAAAAAGTATGATTAGTTCAATACAAATGACTTTAAACGATATTTAGCGGTTTCATCACCTGTATTTCAAAATTTTTTTACGACCTTTTATATTCACCCAAATGTATTGTAAAGACGTGTTTTAGATGTAAAATAATGTGAACTTAACGATAAAAATATAAAAAGTATGATTAGTTCAATACAAATGACTTTAAACGATATTTAGCGGAATTATCACCATTTTTTACCCAATTTTTTCCCAAATTTTTTTTCTATTTTTTGTATTCACCCAAATGTATTGTAAACACGTGTTTTAGATGTAAAATAATGTGAAGTTAACGATAAAAATATAAAAAGTATGATTAGTTCAATACAAATGACTTTAAACGATATTTAGCGGAATTATCACCATTTTTTACCAAATTTTTTTTCTATTTTTTGTATTCACCCAAATGTATTGTAAACACGTGTTTTAGATGTAAAATAATGTGAACTTAACGTTAAAAATATAAAAAGTATGATTAGTTTAATAGAAATGACTTAAGACGATATTTAGCGGTTTCATCACCTGTATTTCAAAATTTTTTTACGACCTTTTATATTCACCCAAATGTATTGTAAAGACGTGTTTTAGATGTAAAATTATGTGAACTTAACGATAAAAATATAAAAAGTATGATTAGTTTAATAGAAATGACTTAAGACGATATTTAGCGGATTCATCAGCTGTATTTCAACATTTTTTTACGACCTTTTATATTCACCCAAATGTATTGTAAATACGTGTTTTAGATGTAAAATAATGTGAACTTAACGATAAAAATATAAAAAGTATGATTAGTTCAATACAAATGACTTTAATCGATATTTAGCGGAATTATCACCATTTTTTACCAAATTTTTTCCCAAATTTTTTTTCTATTTTTTGTATTCACCCAAATGTATTGTAAATACGTGTTTTAGATGTAAAATAATGTGAACTTAACGATAAAAATATAAAAAGTATGATAAGTTCAATACAAATGACTTTAAACGATATTTAGCGGAATTATCACCATTTTTTACCCAATTTTTTCCCAAATTTTTTTTCTATTTTTTGTATTCACCCAAATGTATTGTAAATACGTGTTTTAGATGTAAAATAATGTGAACTTAACGATAAAAATATAAAAAGTATGATTAGTTCAATACAAATGACTTTAAACGATATTTAGCGGAATTATCACCTTTTTTACCAAATTTTTTTTCTATTTTTTGTATTCACCCAAATGTATTGTAAATACGTGTTTTAGATGTAAAATAATGTGAACTTAACGTTAAAAATATAAAAAGTATGATTAGTTTAATAGAAATGACTTAAGACGATATTTAGCGGTTTCATCACCTGTATTTCAAAATTTTTTTACGACCTTTTATATTCACCCAAATGTATTGTAAATACGTGTTTTAGATGTAAAATAATGTGAACTTAACGATAAAAATATAAAAAGTATGATAAGTTCAATACAAATGACTTTAAACGATATTTAGCGGAATTATCACCATTTTTTACCAAATTTTTTTTCTATTTTTTGTATTCACCCAAATGTATTGTAAACACGTGTTTTAGATGTAAAATAATGTGAACTTAACGATAAAAATATAAAAAGTATGATTAGTTCAATACAAATGACTTTAAACGATATTTAGCGGAATTATCACCATTTTTTACCAAATTTTTTTTCTATTTTTTGTATTCACCCAAATGTATTGTAAACCCGTGTTTTAGATGTAAAATAATGTGAACTTAACGTTAAAAATATAAAAAGTATGATTAGTTTAATAGAAATGATTTAAGACGATATTTAGCGGTTTCATCACCTGTATTTCAAAATTTTTTTACGACCTTTTATATTCACCCAAATGTATTGTAAAGACGTGTTTTAGATGTAAAATTATGTGAACTTAACGATAAAAATATAAAAAGTATGATTAGTTTAATAGAAATGACTTAAGACGATATTTAGCGGATTCATCAGCTGTATTTCAACATTTTTTTACGACCTTTTATATTCACCCAAATGTATTGTAAATACGTGTTTTAGATGTAAAATAATGTGAACTTAACGATAAAAATATAAAAAGTATGATTAGTTCAATACAAATGACTTTAAACGATATTTAGCGGAATTATCACCATTTTTTACCAAATTTTTTTTCTATTTTTTGTATTCACCCAAATGTATTGTAAACACGTGTTTTAGATGTAAAATAATGTGAACTTAACGTTAAAAATATAAAAAGTATGATTAGTTTAATAGAAATGACTTAAGACGATATTTAGCGGTTTCATCACCTGTATTTCAAAATTTTTTTACGACCTTTTATATTCACCCAAATGTATTGTAAAGACGCGTTTTAGATGTAAAATTATGTGAACTTAACGATAAATATATAAAAAGTATGATTAGTTCAATACAAATGACTTTAAACGATATTTAGCGGAATTATCACCATTTTTTACCAAATTTTTTTTCTATTTTTTGTATTCACCCAAATGTATTGTAAACACGTGTTTTAGATGTAAAATAATGTGAACTTAACGATAAAAATATAAAAAGTATGATTAGTTCAATACAAATGACTTTAAACGATATTTAGCGGAATTATCACCTTTTTTACCAAATTTTTTTTCTATTTTTTGTATTCACCCAAATGTATTGTAAATACGTGTTTTAGATGTAAAATAATGTGAACTTAACGTTAAAAATATAAAAAGTATGATTAGTTTAATAGAAATGACTTAAGACGATATTTAGCGGTTTCATCACCTGTATTTCAACATTTTTTACGACCTTTTATATTCACCCAAATGTATTGTAAATACGTGTTTTAGATGTAAAATAATGTGAACTTAACGATAAAAATATAAAAAGTATGATTAGTTCAATACAAATGACTTTAATCGATATTTAGCGGAATTATCACCATTTTTTACCAAATTTTTTCCCAAATTTTTTTTCTATTTTTTGTATTCACCCAAATGTATTGTAAATACGTGTTTTAGATGTAAAATAATGTGAACTTAACGATAAAAATATAAAAAGTATGATAAGTTCAATACAAATGACTTTAAACGATATTTAGCGGAATTATCACCATTTTTTACCCAATTTTTTCCCAAATTTTTTTTCTATTTTTTGTATTCACCCAAATGTATTGTAAATACGTGTTTTAGATGTAAAATAATGTGAACTTAACGATAAAAATATAAAAAGTATGATTAGTTCAATACAAATGACTTTAAACGATATTTAGCGGAATTATCACCATTTTTTACCCAATTTTTTCCCAAATTTTTTTTCTATTTTTTGTATTCACCCAAATGTATTGTAAACACGTGTTTTAGATGTAAAATAATGTGAACTTAACGTTAAAAATATAAAAAGTATGATTAGTTTAATAGAAATGACTTAAGACGATATTTAGCGGTTTCATCACCTGTATTTCAAAATTTTTTTACGACCTTTTATATTCACCCAAATGTATTGTAAAGACGCGTTTTAGATGTAAAATTATGTGAACTTAACGATAAATATATAAAAAGTATGATTAGTTCAATACAAATAACTTTAAACGATATTTAGCGGAATTATCACCATTTTTTACCCAATTTTTTCCCAAATTTTTTTTCTATTTTTTGTATTCACCCAAATGTATTGTAAACACATGTTTTAGATGTAAAATAATGTGAACTTAACGATAAAAATATAAAAAGTATGATTAGTTCAATACAAATGACTTTAAACGATATTTAGCGGTTTCATCACCTGTATTTCAAAATTTTTTTACGACCTTTTATATTCACCCAAATGTATTGTAAAGACGCGTTTTAGATGTAAAATTATGTGAACTTAACGATAAAAATATAAAAAGTATGATTAGTTCAATACAAATGACTTTAAACGATATTTAGCGGAATTATCACCTGTATTTCAAAATTTTTTTACGACCTTTTATATTCACCCAAATGTATTGTAAAGACGTGTTTTAGATGTAAAATAATGTGAACTTAACGATAAAAATATAAAAAGTATGATTAGTTCAATACAAATGACTTTAAACGATATTTAGCGGTTTCATCACCTGTATTTCAAAATTTTTTTACGACCTTTTATATTCACCCAAATGTATTGTAAAGACGTGTTTTAGATGTAAAATAATGTGAACTTAACGATAAAAATATAAAAAGTATGATTAGTTCAATACAAATGACTTTAAACGATATTTAGCGGAATTATCACCATTTTTTACCCAATTTTTTCCCAAATTTTTTTTCTATTTTTTGTATTCACCCAAATGTATTGTAAACACGTGTTTTAGATGTAAAATAATGTGAAGTTAACGATAAAAATATAAAAAGTATGATTAGTTCAATACAAATGACTTTAAACGATATTTAGCGGAATTATCACCATTTTTTACCAAATTTTTTTTCTATTTTTTGTATTCACCCAAATGTATTGTAAACACGTGTTTTAGATGTAAAATAATGTGAACTTAACGTTAAAAATATAAAAAGTATGATTAGTTTAATAGAAATGACTTAAGACGATATTTAGCGGTTTCATCACCTGTATTTCAAAATTTTTTTACGACCTTTTATATTCACCCAAATGTATTGTAAAGACGTGTTTTAGATGTAAAATTATGTGAACTTAACGATAAAAATATAAAAAGTATGATTAGTTTAATAGAAATGACTTAAGACGATATTTAGCGGATTCATCAGCTGTATTTCAACATTTTTTTACGACCTTTTATATTCACCCAAATGTATTGTAAATACGTGTTTTAGATGTAAAATAATGTGAACTTAACGATAAAAATATAAAAAGTATGATTAGTTCAATACAAATGACTTTAATCGATATTTAGCGGAATTATCACCATTTTTTACCAAATTTTTTCCCAAATTTTTTTTCTATTTTTTGTATTCACCCAAATGTATTGTAAATACGTGTTTTAGATGTAAAATAATGTGAACTTAACGATAAAAATATAAAAAGTATGATAAGTTCAATACAAATGACTTTAAACGATATTTAGCGGAATTATCACCATTTTTTACCCAATTTTTTCCCAAATTTTTTTTCTATTTTTTGTATTCACCCAAATGTATTGTAAATACGTGTTTTAGATGTAAAATAATGTGAACTTAACGATAAAAATATAAAAAGTATGATTAGTTCAATACAAATGACTTTAAACGATATTTAGCGGAATTATCACCTTTTTTACCAAATTTTTTTTCTATTTTTTGTATTCACCCAAATGTATTGTAAATACGTGTTTTAGATGTAAAATAATGTGAACTTAACGTTAAAAATATAAAAAGTATGATTAGTTTAATAGAAATGACTTAAGACGATATTTAGCGGTTTCATCACCTGTATTTCAAAATTTTTTTACGACCTTTTATATTCACCCAAATGTATTGTAAAGACGCGTTTTAGATGTAAAATTATGTGAACTTAACGATAAATATATAAAAAGTATGATTAGTTCAATACAAATGACTTTAAACGATATTTAGCGGAATTATCACCATTTTTTACCAAATTTTTTTTCTATTTTTTGTATTCACCCAAATGTATTGTAAACACGTGTTTTAGATGTAAAATAATGTGAACTTAACGATAAAAATATAAAAAGTATGATTAGTTCAATACAAATGACTTTAAACGATATTTAGCGGAATTATCACCATTTTTTACCAAATTTTTTTTCTATTTTTTGTATTCACCCAAATGTATTGTAAACACGTGTTTTAGATGTAAAATAATGTGAACTTAACGTTAAAAATATAAAAAGTATGATTAGTTTAATAGAAATGACTTAAGACGATATTTAGCGGTTTCATCACCTGTATTTCAAAATTTTTTTACGACCTTTTATATTCACCCAAATGTATTGTAAAGACGCGTTTTAGATGTAAAATTATGTGAACTTAACGATAAATATATAAAAAGTATGATTAGTTCAATACAAATGACTTTAAACGATATTTAGCGGAATTATCACCATTTTTTACCAAATTTTTTTTCTATTTTTTGTATTCACCCAAATGTATTGTAAACACGTGTTTTAGATGTAAAATAATGTGAACTTAACGTTAAAAATATAAAAAGTATGATTAGTTTAATAGAAATGACTTAAGACGATATTTAGCGGTTTCATCACCTGTATTTCAAAATTTTTTTACGACCTTTTATATTCACCCAAATGTATTGTAAAGACGCGTTTTAGATGTAAAATTATGTGAACTTAACGATAAAAATATAAAAAGTATGATTAGTTCAATACAAATGACTTTAAACGATATTTAGCGAAATTATCACCATTTTTTACCCAATTTTTTCCCAAATTTTTTTTCTATTTTTTGTATTCACCAAATGTATTGTAAATACGTGTTTTAGATGTAAAATAATGTGAACTTAACGATAAAAATATAAAAAGTATGATTAGTTCAATACAAATGACTTTAAACGATATTTAGCGGAATTATCACCATTTTTTACCAAATTTTTTTTCTATTTTTTGTATTCACCCAAATGTATTGTAAACACGTGTTTTAGATGTAAAATAATGTGAACTTAACGTTAAAAATATAAAAAGTATGATTAGTTTAATAGAAATGACTTAAGACGATATTTAGCGGTTTCATCACCTGTATTTCAAAATTTTTTTACGACCTTTTATATTCACCCAAATGTATTGTAAAGACGTGTTTTAGATGTAAAATTATGTGAACTTAACGATAAAAATATAAAAAGTATGATTAGTTTAATAGAAATGACTTAAGACGATATTTAGCGGATTCATCAGCTGTATTTCAACATTTTTTTACGACCTTTTATATTCACCCAAATGTATTGTAAATACGTGTTTTAGATGTAAAATAATGTAAACTTAACGATAAAAATATAAAAAGTATGATTAGTTCAATACAAATGACTTTAATCGATATTTAGCGGAATTATCACCATTTTTTACCAAATTTTTTCCCAAATTTTTTTTCTATTTTTTGTATTCACCCAAATGTATTGTAAATACGTGTTTTAGATGTAAAATAATGTGAACTTAACGATAAAAATATAAAAAGTATGATAAGTTCAATACAAATGACTTTAAACCATATTTAGCGGAATTATCACCATTTTTTACCCAATTTTTTCCCAAATTTTTTTTCTATTTTTTGTATTCACCCAAATGTATTGTAAATACGTGTTTTAGATGTAAAATAATGTGAACTTAACGATAAAAATATAAAAAGTATGATTAGTTCAATACAAATGACTTTAAACGATATTTAGCGGAATTATCACCATTTTTTACCAAATTTTTTTTCTATTTTTTGTATTCACCCAAATGTATTGTAAACACGTGTTTTAGATGTAAAATAATGTGAACTTAACGTTAAAAATATAAAAAGTATGATTAGTTTAATAGAAATGACTTAAGACGATATTTAGCGGTTTCATCACCTGTATTTCAAAATTTTTTTACGACCTTTTATATTCACCCAAATGTATTGTAAAGACGCGTTTTAGATGTAAAATTATGTGAACTTAACGATAAAAATATAAAAAGTATGATTAGTTCAATACAAATGACTTTAAACGATATTTAGCGGAATTATCACCATTTTTTACCAAATTTTTTTTCTATTTTTTGTATTCACCCAAATGTATTGTAAACACGTGTTTTAGATGTAAAATAATGTGAACTTAACGTTAAAAATATAAAAAGTATGATTAGTTTAATAGAAATGACTTAAGACGATATTTAGCGGATTCATCACCTGTATTTCAAAATTTTTTTACGACCTTTTATATTCACCCAAATGTATTGTAAAGACGTGTTTTAGATGTAAAATAATGTGAACTTAACGATAAAAATATAAAAAGTATGATTAGTTCAATACAAATGACTTTAAACGATATTTAGCGGAATTATCACCATTTTTTACCCAATTTTTTCCCAAATTTTTTTACGACCTTTAAAAATTAACCCAAATGTATTGTAAAGACGCGTTTTAGATGTAAAATTATGTGAACTTAACGATAAATATATAAAAAGTATGATTAGTTCAATACAAATGACTTTAAACGATATTTAGCGGAATTATCACCATTTTTTACCAAATTTTTTTTCTATTTTTTGTATTCACCCAAATGTATTGTAAACACGTGTTTTAGATGTAAAATAATGTGAACTTAACGTTAAAAATATAAAAAGTATGATTAGTTTAATAGAAATGACTTAAGACGATATTTAGCGGTTTCATCACCTGTATTTCAAAATTTTTTTACGACCTTTTATATTCACCCAAATGTATTGTAAAGACGCGTTTTAGATGTAAAATTATGTGAACTTAACGATAAAAATATAAAAAGTATGATTAGTTCAATACAAATGACTTTAAACGATATTTAGCGAAATTATCACCATTTTTTACCCAATTTTTTCCCAAATTTTTTTTCTATTTTTTGTATTCACCAAATGTATTGTAAATACGTGTTTTAGATGTAAAATAATGTGAACTTAACGATAAAAATATAAAAAGTTTGATTAGTTCAATACAAATGACTTTAAACGATATTTAGCGGAATTATCACCATTTTTTACCAAATTTTTTTTCTATTTTTTGTATTCACCCAAATGTATTGTAAACACGTGTTTTAGATGTAAAATAATGTGAACTTAACGTTAAAAATATAAAAAGTATGATTAGTTCAATAGAAATGACTTAAGACGATATTTAGCGGTTTCATCACCTGTATTTCAAAATTTTTTTACGACCTTTTATATTCACCCAAATGTATTGTAAAGACGTGTTTTAGATGTAAAATTATGTGAACTTAACGATAAAAATATAAAAAGTATGATTAGTTTAATAGAAATGACTTAAGACGATATTTAGCGGATTCATCAGCTGTATTTCAACATTTTTTTACGACCTTTTATATTCACCCAAATGTATTGTAAATACGTGTTTTAGATGTAAAATAATGTAAACTTAACGATAAAAATATAAAAAGTATGATTAGTTCAATACAAATGACTTTAATCGATATTTAGCGGAATTATCACCATTTTTTACCAAATTTTTTCCCAAATTTTTTTTCTATTTTTTGTATTCACCCAAATGTATTGTAAATACGTGTTTTAGATGTAAAATAATGTGAACTTAACGATAAAAATATAAAAAGTATGATAAGTTCAATACAAATGACTTTAAACGATATTTAGCGGAATTATCACCATTTTTTACCCAATTTTTTCCCAAATTTTTTTTCTATTTTTTGTATTCACCCAAATGTATTGTAAATACGTGTTTTAGATGTAAAATAATGTGAACTTAACGATAAAAATATAAAAAGTATGATTAGTTCAATACAAATGACTTTAAACGATATTTAGCGGAATTATCACCATTTTTTACCAAATTTTTTTTCTATTTTTTGTATTCACCCAAATGTATTGTAAACACGTGTTTTAGATGTAAAATAATGTGAACTTAACGTTAAAAATATAAAAAGTATGATTAGTTTAATAGAAATGACTTAAGACGATATTTAGCGGTTTCATCACCTGTATTTCAAAATTTTTTTACGACCTTTTATATTCACCCAAATGTATTGTAAAGACGCGTTTTAGATGTAAAATTATGTGAACTTAACGATAAAAATATAAAAAGTATGATTAGTTCAATACAAATGACTTTAAACGATATTTAGCGGAATTATCACCATTTTTTACCAAATTTTTTTTCTATTTTTTGTATTCACCCAAATGTATTGTAAACACGTGTTTTAGATGTAAAATAATGTGAACTTAACGTTAAAAATATAAAAAGTATGATTAGTTTAATAGAAATGACTTAAGACGATATTTAGCGGATTCATCACCTGTATTTCAAAATTTTTTTACGACCTTTTATATTCACCCAAATGTATTGTAAAGACGTGTTTTAGATGTAAAATAATGTGAACTTAACGATAAAAATATAAAAAGTATGATTAGTTCAATACAAATGACTTTAAACGATATTTAGCGGAATTATCACCATTTTTTACCCAATTTTTTCCCAAATTTTTTTACGACCTTTTATATTCACCCAAATGTATTGTAAAGACGCGTTTTAGATGTAAAATTATGTGAACTTAACGATAAATATATAAAAAGTATGATTAGTTCAATACAAATGACTTTAAACGATATTTAGCGGAATTATCACCATTTTTTACCAAATTTTTTTTCTATTTTTTGTATTCACCCAAATGTATTGTAAACACGTGTTTTAGATGTAAAATAATGTGAACTTAACGATAAAAATATAAAAAGTATGATTAGTTCAATACAAATGACTTTAAACGATATTTAGCGGAATTATCACCATTTTTTACCAAATTTTTTTTCTATTTTTTGTATTCACCCAAATGTATTGTAAACCCGTGTTTTAGATGTAAAATAATGTGAACTTAACGTTAAAAATATAAAAAGTATGATTAGTTTAATAGAAATGATTTAAGACGATATTTAGCGGTTTCATCAACTGTATTTCAAAATTTTTTTACGACCTTTTATATTCACCCAAATGTATTGTAAAGACGTGTTTTAGATGTAAAATTATGTGAACTTAACGATAAAAATATAAAAAGTATGATTAGTTTAATAGAAATGACTTAAGACGATATTTAGCGGATTCATCAGCTGTATTTCAACATTTTTTTACGACCTTTTATATTCACCCAAATGTATTGTAAATACGTGTTTTAGATGTAAAATAATGTGAACTTAACGATAAAAATATAAAAAGTATGATTAGTTCAATACAAATGACTTTAAACGATATTTAGCGGAATTATCACCATTTTTTACCAAATTTTTTTTCTATTTTTTGTATTCACCCAAATGTATTGTAAACACGTGTTTTAGATGTAAAATAATGTGAACTTAACGTTAAAAATATAAAAAGTATGATTAGTTTAATAGAAATGACTTAAAACGATATTTAGCGGTTTCATCACCTGTATTTCAAAATTTTTTTACGACCTTTTATATTCACCCAAATGTATTGTAAAGACGCGTTTTAGATGTAAAATTATGTGAACTTAACGATAAATATATAAAAAGTATGATTAGTTCAATACAAATGACTTTAAACGATATTTAGCGGAATTATCACCATTTTTTACCAAATTTTTTTTCTATTTTTTGTATTCACCCAAATGTATTGTAAACACGTGTTTTAGATGTAAAATAATGTGAACTTAACGTTAAAAATATAAAAAGTATGATTAGTTTAATAGAAATGACTTAAGACGATATTTAGCGGTTTCATCACCTGTATTTCAAAATTTTTTTACGACCTTTTATATTCACCCAAATGTATTGTAAAGACGCGTTTTAGATGTAAAATTATGTGAACTTAACGATAAAAATATAAAAAGTATGATTAGTTCAATACAAATGACTTTAAACGATATTTAGCGAAATTATCACCATTTTTTACCCAATTTTTTCCCAAATTTTTTTTCTATTTTTTGTATTCACCAAATGTATTGTAAATACGTGTTTTAGATGTAAAATAATGTGAACTTAACGATAAAAATATAAAAAGTATGATTAGTTCAATACAAATGACTTTAAACGATATTTAGCGGAATTATCACCATTTTTTACCAAATTTTTTTTCTATTTTTTGTATTCACCCAAATGTATTGTAAACACGTGTTTTAGATGTAAAATAATGTGAACTTAACGTTAAAAATATAAAAAGTATGATTAGTTTAATAGAAATGACTTAAGACGATATTTAGCGGTTTCATCACCTGTATTTCAAAATTTTTTTACGACCTTTTATATTCACCCAAATGTATTGTAAAGACGTGTTTTAGATGTAAAATTATGTGAACTTAACGATAAAAATATAAAAAGTATGATTAGTTTAATAGAAATGACTTAAGACGATATTTAGCGGATTCATCAGCTGTATTTCAACATTTTTTTACGACCTTTTATATTCACCCAAATGTATTGTAAATACGTGTTTTAGATGTAAAATAATGTGAACTTAACGATAAAAATATAAAAAGTATGATTAGTTCAATACAAATGACTTTAATCGATATTTAGCGGAATTATCACCATTTTTTACCAAATTTTTTCCCAAATTTTTTTTCTATTTTTTGTATTCACCCAAATGTATTGTAAATACGTGTTTTAGATGTAAAATAATGTGAACTTAACGATAAAAATATAAAAAGTATGATAAGTTCAATACAAATGACTTTAAACGATATTTAGCGGAATTATCACCATTTTTTACCCAATTTTTTCCCAAATTTTTTTTCTATTTTTTGTATTCACCCAAATGTATTGTAAATACGTGTTTTAGATGTAAAATAATGTGAACTTAACGATAAAAATATAAAAAGTATGATTAGTTCAATACAAATGACTTTAAACGATATTTAGCGGAATTATCAACATTTTTTACCAAATTTTTTTTCTATTTTTTGTATTCACCCAAATGTATTGTAAACACGTGTTTTAGATGTAAAATAATGTGAACTTAACGTTAAAAATATAAAAAGTATGATTAGTTTAATAGAAATGACTTAAGACGATATTTAGCGGTTTCATCACCTGTATTTCAAAATTTTTTTACGACCTTTTATATTCACCCAAATGTATTGTAAAGACGCGTTTTAGATGTAAAATTATGTGAACTTAACGATAAAAATATAAAAAGTATGATTAGTTTAATAGAAATGACTTAAGACGATATTTAGCGGTTTCATCACCTGTATTTCAAAATTTTTTTACGACCTTTTATATTCACCCAAATGTATTGTAAAGACGTGTTTTAGATGTAAAATTATGTGAACTTAACGATAAAAATATAAAAAGTATGATTAGTTTAATAGAAATGACTTAAGACGATATTTAGCGGATTCATCAGCTGTATTTCAACATTTTTTTACGACCTTTTATATTCACCCAAATGTATTGTAAATACGTGTTTTAGATGTAAAATAATGTGAACTTAACGATAAAAATATAAAAAGTATGATTAGTTCAATACAAATGACTTTAATCGATATTTAGCGGAATTATCACCATTTTTTACCAAATTTTTTCCCAAATTTTTTTTCTATTTTTTGTATTCACCCAAATGTATTGTAAATACGTGTTTTAGATGTAAAATAATGTGAACTTAACGATAAAAATATAAAAAGTATGATAAGTTCAATACAAATGACTTTAAACGATATTTAGCGGAATTATCACCATTTTTTACCCAATTTTTTCCCAAATTTTTTTTCTATTTTTTGTATTCACCCAAATGTATTGTAAATACGTGTTTTAGATGTAAAATAATGTGAACTTAACGATAAAAATATAAAAAGTATGATTAGTTCAATACAAATGACTTTAAACGATATTTAGCGGAATTATCACCATTTTTTACCAAATTTTTTTTCTATTTTTTGTATTCACCCAAATGTATTGTAAACACGTGTTTTAGATGTAAAATAATGTGAACTTAACGATAAAAATATAAAAAGTATGATTAGTTCAATACAAATGACTTTAAACGATATTTAGCGGAATTATCACCATTTTTTACCAAATTTTTTTTCTATTTTTTGTATTCACCCAAATGTATTGTAAACACGTGTTTTAGATGTAAAATAATGTGAACTTAACGATAAAAATATAAAAAGTATGATTAGTTTAATAGAAATGACTTAAGACGATATTCAGCGGATTCATCACCTGTATTTCAAAATTTTTTTACGACCTTTTATATTCACCCAAATGTATTGTAAAGACGTGTTTTAGATGTAAAATAATGTGAACTTAACGTTAAAAATATAAAAAGTATGATTAGTTTAATAGAAATGATTTAAGACGATATTTAGCGGTTTCATCACCTGTATTTCAAAATTTTTTTACGACCTTTTATATTCACCCAAATGTATTGTAAAGACGTGTTTTAGATGTAAAATTATGTGAACTTAACGATAAAAATATAAAAAGTATGATTAGTTTAATAGAAATGACTTAAGACGATATTTAGCGGATTCATCAGCTGTATTTCAACATTTTTTTACGACCTTTTATATTCACCCAAATGTATTGTAAATACGTGTTTTAGATGTAAAATAATGTGAACTTAACGATAAAAATATAAAAAGTATGATTAGTTCAATACAAATGACTTTAAACGATATTTAGCGGAATTATCACCATTTTTTACCAAATTTTTTTTCTATTTTTTGTATTCACCCAAATGTATTGTAAACACGTGTTTTAGATGTAAAATAATGTGAACTTAACGTTAAAAATATAAAAAGTATGATTAGTTTAATAGAAATGACTTAAGACGATATTTAGCGGTTTCATCACCTGTATTTCAAAATTTTTTTACGACCTTTTATATTCACCCAAATGTATTGTAAAGACGCGTTTTAGATGTAAAATTATGTGAACTTAACGATAAATATATAAAAAGTATGATTAGTTCAATACAAATGACTTTAAACGATATTTAGCGGAATTATCACCATTTTTTACCAAATTTTTTTTCTATTTTTTGTATTCACCCAAATGTATTGTAAACACGTGTTTTAGATGTAAAATAATGTGAACTTAACGTTAAAAATAGAAAAAGTATGATTAGTTTAATAGAAATGACTTAAGACGATATTTAGCGGATTCATCACCTGTATTTCAAAATTTTTTTACGACCTTTTATATTCACCCAAATGTATTGTAAAGACGTGTTTTAGATGTAAAATAATGTGAACTTAACGATAAAAATATAAAAAGTATGATTAGTTCAATACAAATGACTTTAATCGATATTTAGCGGAATTATCACCATTTTTTACCAAATTTTTTCCCAAATTTTTTTTCTATTTTTTGTATTCACCCAAATGTATTGTAAATACGTGTTTTAGATGTAAAATAAAGTGAACTTAACGATAAAAATATAAAAAGTATGATAAGTTCAATACAAATGACTTTAAACGATATTTAGCGGAATTATCACCATTTTTTACCCAATTTTTTCCCAAATTTTTTTTCTATTTTTTGTATTCACCCAAATGTATTGTAAATACGTGTTTTAGATGTAAAATAATGTGAACTTAACGATAAAAATATAAAAAGTATGATTAGTTCAATACAAATGACTTTAAACGATATTTAGCGGAATTATCACCATTTTTTACCAAATTTTTTTTCTATTTTTTGTATTCACCCAAATGTATTGTAAACACGTGTTTTAGATGTAAAATAATGTGAACTTAACGTTAAAAATATAAAAAGTATGATTAGTTTAATAGAAATGACTTAAGACGATATTTAGCGGTTTCATCACCTGTATTTCAAAATTTTTTTACGACCTTTTATATTCACCCAAATGTATTGTAAAGACGCGTTTTAGATGTAAAATTATGTGAACTTAACGATAAAAATATAAAAAGTATGATTAGTTCAATACAAATGACTTTAAACGATATTTAGCGGAATTATCACCATTTTTTACCAAATTTTTTTTCTATTTTTTGTATTCACCCAAATGTATTGTAAACACGTGTTTTAGATGTAAAATAATGTGAACTTAACGTTAAAAATATAAAAAGTATGATTAGTTTAATAGAAATGACTTAAGACGATATTTAGCGGATTCATCACCTGTATTTCAAAATTTTTTTACGACCTTTTATATTCACCCAAATGTATTGTAAAGACGTGTTTTAGATGTAAAATAATGTGAACTTAACGATAAAAATATAAAAAGTATGATTAGTTCAATACAAATGACTTTAAACGATATTTAGCGGAATTATCACCATTTTTTACCCAATTTTTTCCCAAATTTTTTTACGACCTTTTATATTCACC
This sequence comes from Diuraphis noxia, assembly GCF_037042655.1. NCBI lineage: Eukaryota > Metazoa > Arthropoda > Insecta > Hemiptera > Aphididae > Diuraphis > Diuraphis noxia. The sequence goes on from NW_028301721.1 coordinate 1,879,522, forward strand.
CAAATGTATTGTAAAGACGCGTTTTAGATGTAAAATTATGTGAACTTAACGATAAATATATAAAAAGTATGATTAGTTCAATACAAATGACTTTAAACGATATTTAGCGGAATTATCACCATTTTTTACCAAATTTTTTTTCTATTTTTTGTATTCACCCAAATGTATTGTAAACACGTGTTTTAGATGTAAAATAATGTGAACTTAACGATAAAAATATAAAAAGTATGATTAGTTCAATACAAATGACTTTAAACGATATTTAGCGGAATTATCACCATTTTTTACCAAATTTTTTTTCTATTTTTTGTATTCACCCAAATGTATTGTAAACCCGTGTTTTAGATGTAAAATAATGTGAACTTAACGTTAAAAATATAAAAAGTATGATTAGTTTAATAGAAATGATTTAAGACGATATTTAGCGGTTTCATCACCTGTATTTCAAAATTTTTTTACGACCTTTTATATTCACCCAAATGTATTGTAAAGACGTGTTTTAGATGTAAAATTATGTGAACTTAACGATAAAAATATAAAAAGTATGATTAGTTTAATAGAAATGACTTAAGACGATATTTAGCGGATTCATCAGCTGTATTTCAACATTTTTTTACGACCTTTTATATTCACCCAAATGTATTGTAAATACGTGTTTTAGATGTAAAATAATGTGAACTTAACGATAAAAATATAAAAAGTATGATTAGTTCAATACAAATGACTTTAAACGATATTTAGCGGAATTATCACCATTTTTTACCAAATTTTTTTTCTATTTTTTGTATTCACCCAAATGTATTGTAAACACGTGTTTTAGATGTAAAATAATGTGAACTTAACGTTAAAAATATAAAAAGTATGATTAGTTTAATAGAAATGACTTAAAACGATATTTAGCGGTTTCATCACCTGTATTTCAAAATTTTTTTACGACCTTTTATATTCACCCAAATGTATTGTAAAGACGCGTTTTAGATGTAAAATTATGTGAACTTAACGATAAATATATAAAAAGTATGATTAGTTCAATACAAATGACTTTAAACGATATTTAGCGGAATTATCACCATTTTTTACCAAATTTTTTTTCTATTTTTTGTATTCACCCAAATGTATTGTAAACACGTGTTTTAGATGTAAAATAATGTGAACTTAACGTTAAAAATATAAAAAGTATGATTAGTTTAATAGAAATGACTTAAGACGATATTTAGCGGTTTCATCACCTGTATTTCAAAATTTTTTTACGACCTTTTATATTCACCCAAATGTATTGTAAAGACGCGTTTTAGATGTAAAATTATGTGAACTTAACGATAAAAATATAAAAAGTATGATTAGTTCAATACAAATGACTTTAAACGATATTTAGCGAAATTATCACCATTTTTTACCCAATTTTTTCCCAAATTTTTTTTCTATTTTTTGTATTCACCAAATGTATTGTAAATACGTGTTTTAGATGTAAAATAATGTGAACTTAACGATAAAAATATAAAAAGTATGATTAGTTCAATACAAATGACTTTAAACGATATTTAGCGGAATTATCACCATTTTTTACCAAATTTTTTTTCTATTTTTTGTATTCACCCAAATGTATTGTAAACACGTGTTTTAGATGTAAAATAATGTGAACTTAACGTTAAAAATATAAAAAGTATGATTAGTTTAATAGAAATGACTTAAGACGATATTTAGCGGTTTCATCACCTGTATTTCAAAATTTTTTTACGACCTTTTATATTCACCCAAATGTATTGTAAAGACGTGTTTTAGATGTAAAATTATGTGAACTTAACGATAAAAATATAAAAAGTATGATTAGTTTAATAGAAATGACTTAAGACGATATTTAGCGGATTCATCAGCTGTATTTCAACATTTTTTTACGACCTTTTATATTCACCCAAATGTATTGTAAATACGTGTTTTAGATGTAAAATAATGTGAACTTAACGATAAAAATATAAAAAGTATGATTAGTTCAATACAAATGACTTTAATCGATATTTAGCGGAATTATCACCATTTTTTACCAAATTTTTTCCCAAATTTTTTTTCTATTTTTTGTATTCACCCAAATGTATTGTAAATACGTGTTTTAGATGTAAAATAATGTGAACTTAACGATAAAAATATAAAAAGTATGATAAGTTCAATACAAATGACTTTAAACGATATTTAGCGGAATTATCACCATTTTTTACCCAATTTTTTCCCAAATTTTTTTTCTATTTTTTGTATTCACCCAAATGTATTGTAAATACGTGTTTTAGATGTAAAATAATGTGAACTTAACGATAAAAATATAAAAAGTATGATTAGTTCAATACAAATGACTTTAAACGATATTTAGCGGAATTATCACCATTTTTTACCAAATTTTTTTTCTATTTTTTGTATTCACCCAAATGTATTGTAAACACGTGTTTTAGATGTAAAATAATGTGAACTTAACGTTAAAAATATAAAAAGTATGATTAGTTTAATAGAAATGACTTAAGACGATATTTAGCGGTTTCATCACCTGTATTTCAAAATTTTTTTACGACCTTTTATATTCACCCAAATGTATTGTAAAGACGCGTTTTAGATGTAAAATTATGTGAACTTAACGATAAAAATATAAAAAGTATGATTAGTTTAATAGAAATGACTTAAGACGATATTTAGCGGTTTCATCACCTGTATTTCAAAATTTTTTTACGACCTTTTATATTCACCCAAATGTATTGTAAAGACGTGTTTTAGATGTAAAATTATGTGAACTTAACGATAAAAATATAAAAAAAATGATTAGTTTAATAGAAATGACTTAAGACGATATTTAGCGGATTCATCAGCTGTATTTCAACATTTTTTTACGACCTTTTATATTCACCCAAATGTATTGTAAATACGTGTTTTAGATGTAAAATAATGTGAACTTAACGATAAAAATATAAAAAGTATGATTAGTTCAATACAAATGACTTTAATCGATATTTAGCGGAATTATCACCATTTTTTACCAAATTTTTTCCCAAATTTTTTTTCTATTTTTTGTATTCACCCAAATGCATTGTAAATACGTGTTTTAGATGTAAAATAATGTGAACTTAACGATAAAAATATAAAAAGTATGATAAGTTCAATACAAATGACTTTAAACGATATTTAGCGGAATTATCACCATTTTTTACCCAATTTTTTCCCAAATTTTTTTTCTATTTTTTGTATTCACCCAAATGTATTGTAAATACGTGTTTTAGATGTAAAATAATGTGAACTTAACGATAAAAATATAAAAAGTATGATTAGTTCAATACAAATGACTTTAAACGATATTAAGCGGAATTATCACCATTTTTTACCAAATTTTTTTTCTATTTTTTGTATTCACCCAAATGTATTGTAAACACGTGTTTTAGATGTAAAATAATGTGAACTTAACGTTAAAAATATAAAAAGTATGATTAGTTTAATAGAAATGACTTAAGACGATATTTAGCGGTTTCATCACCTGTATTTCAAAATTTTTTTACGACCTTTTATATTCACCCAAATGTATTGTAAAGACGCGTTTTAGATGTAAAATTATGTGAACTTAACGATAAAAATATAAAAAGTATGATTAGTTCAATACAAATGACTTTAAACGATATTTAGCGGAATTATCACCATTTTTTACCAAATTTTTTTTCTATTTTTTTTATTCACCCAAATGTATTGTAAACACGTGTTTTAGATGTAAAATAATGTGAACTTAACGTTAAAAATATAAAAAGTATGATTAGTTTAATAGAAATGACTTAAGACGATATTTAGCGGATTCATCACCTGTATTTCAAAATTTTTTTACGACCTTTTATATTCACCCAAATGTATTGTAAAGACGTGTTTTAGATGTAAAATAATGTGAACTTAACGATAAAAATATAAAAAGTATGATTAGTTCAATACAAATGACTTTAAACGATATTTAGCGGAATTATCACCATTTTTTACCCAATTTTTTCCCAAATTTTTTTTCTATTTTTTGTATTCACCCAAATGTATTGTAAACACGTGTTTTAGATGTAAAATAATGTGAACTTAACGATAAAAATATAAAAAGTATGATTAGTTCAATACAAATGACTTTAAACGATATTTAGCGGTTTCATCACCTGTATTTCAAAATTTTTTTACGACCTTTTATATTCACCCAAATGTATTGTAAAGACGCGTTTTAGATGTAAAATTATGTGAACTTAACGATAAAAATATAAAAAGTATGATTAGTTCAATACAAATGACTTTAAACGATATTTAGCGGAATTATCACCTGTATTTCAAAATTTTTTTACGACCTTTTATATTCACCCAAATGTATTGTAAAGACGTGTTTTAGATGTAAAATAATGTGAACTTAACGATAAAAATATAAAAAGTATGATTAGTTCAATACAAATGACTTTAAACGATATTTAGCGGAATTATCACCATTTTTTACCCAATTTTTTCCCAAATTTTTTTTCTATTTTTTGTATTCACCCAAATGTATTGTAAAAACGTGTTTTAGATGTAAAATAATGTGAAGTTAACGATAAAAATATAAAAAGTATGATTAGTTCAATACAAATGACTTTAAACGATATTTAGCGGAATTATCACCATTTTTTACCAAATTTTTTTTCTATTTTTTGTATTCACCCAAATGTATTGTAAACACGTGTTTTAGATGTAAAATAATGTGAACTTAACGATAAAAATATAAAAAGTATGATTAGTTCAATACAAATGACTTTAAACGATATTTAGCGGAATTATCACCATTTTTTACCAAATTTTTTTTCTATTTTTTGTATTCACCCAAATGTATTGTAAACACGTGTTTTAGATGTAAAATAATGTGAACTTAACGTTAAAAATATAAAAAGTATGATTAGTTTAATAGAAATGACTTAAGACGATATTTAGCGGTTTCATCACCTGTATTTCAAAATTTTTTTACGACCTTTTATATTCACCCAAATGTATTGTAAAGACGCGTTTTAGATGTAAAATTATGTGAACTTAACGATAAAAATATAAAAAGTATGATTAGTTTAATAGAAATGACTTAAGACGATATTTAGCGGTTTCATCACCTGTATTTCAAAATTTTTTTACGACCTTTTATATTCACCCAAATGTATTGTAAAGACGTGTTTTAGATGTAAAATTATGTGAACTTAACGATAAAAATATAAAAAGTATGATTAGTTTAATAGAAATGACTTAAGACGATATTTAGCGGATTCATCAGCTGTATTTCAACATTTTTTTACGACCTTTTATATTCACCCAAATGTATTGTAAATACGTGTTTTAGATGTAAAATAATGTGAACTTAACGATAAAAATATAAAAAGTATGATTAGTTCAATACAAATGACTTTAATCGATATTTAGCGGAATTATCACCATTTTTTACCAAATTTTTTCCCAAATTTTTTTTCTATTTTTTGTATTCACCCAAATGTATTGTAAATACGTGTTTTAGATGTAAAATAATGTGAACTTAACGATAAAAATATAAAAAGTATGATAAGTTCAATACAAATGACTTTAAACGATATTTAGCGGAATTATCACCATTTTTTACCCAATTTTTTCCCAAATTTTTTTTCTATTTTTTGTATTCACCCAAATGTATTGTAAATACGTGTTTTAGATGTAAAATAATGTGAACTTAACGATAAAAATATAAAAAGTATGATTAGTTCAATACAAATGACTTTAAACGATATTTAGCGGAATTATCACCATTTTTTACCAAATTTTTTTTCTATTTTTTGTATTCACCCAAATGTATTGTAAACACGTGTTTTAGATGTAAAATAATGTGAACTTAACGTTAAAAATATAAAAAGTATGATTAGTTCAATACAAATGACTTTAAACGATATTTAGCGGAATTATCACCATTTTTTACCCAATTTTTTCCCAAATTTTTTTTCTATTTTTTGTATTCACCCAAATGTATTGTAAAAACGTGTTTTAGATGTAAAATAATGTGAAGTTAACGATAAAAATATAAAAAGTATGATTAGTTCAATACAAATGACTTTAAACGATATTTAGCGGAATTATCACCATTTTTTACCAAATTTTTTTTCTATTTTTTGTATTCACCCAAATGTATTGTAAACACGTGTTTTAGATGTAAAATAATGTGAACTTAACGATAAAAATATAAAAAGTATGATTAGTTCAATACAAATGACTTTAAACGATATTTAGCGGAATTATCACCATTTTTTACCAAATTTTTTTTCTATTTTTTTATTCACCCAAATGTATTGTAAACACGTGTTTTAGATGTAAAATAATGTGAACTTAACGTTAAAAATATAAAAAGTATGATTAGTTTAATAGAAATGACTTAAGACGATATTTAGCGGTTTCATCACCTGTATTTCAAAATTTTTTTACGACCTTTTATATTCACCCAAATGTATTGTAAAGACGCGTTTTAGATGTAAAATTATGTGAACTTAACGATAAAAATATAAAAAGTATGATTAGTTTAATAGAAATGACTTAAGACGATATTTAGCGGTTTCATCACCTGTATTTCAAAATTTTTTTACGACCTTTTATATTCACCCAAATGTATTGTAAAGACGTGTTTTAGATGTAAAATTATGTGAACTTAACGATAAAAATATAAAAAGTATGATTAGTTTAATAGAAATGACTTAAGACGATATTTAGCGGATTCATCAGCTGTATTTCAACATTTTTTTACGACCTTTTATATTCACCCAAATGTATTGTAAATACGTGTTTTAGATGTAAAATAATGTGAACTTAACGATAAAAATATAAAAAGTATGATTAGTTCAATACAAATGACTTTAATCGATATTTAGCGGAATTATCACCATTTTTTACCAAATTTTTTCCCAAATTTTTTTTCTATTTTTTGTATTCACCCAAATGTATTGTAAATACGTGTTTTAGATGTAAAATAATGTGAACTTAACGATAAAAATATAAAAAGTATGATAAGTTCAATACAAATGACTTTAAACGATATTTAGCGGAATTATCACCATTTTTTACCCAATTTTTTCCCAAATTTTTTTTCTATTTTTTGTATTCACCCAAATGTATTGTAAATACGTGTTTTAGATGTAAAATAATGTGAACTTAACGATAAAAATATAAAAAGTATGATTAGTTCAATACAAATGACTTTAAACGATATTTAGCGGAATTATCACCATTTTTTACCAAATTTTTTTTCTATTTTTTGTATTCACCCAAATGTATTGTAAACACGTGTTTTAGATGTAAAATAATGTGAACTTAACGTTAAAAATATAAAAAGTATGATTAGTTTAATAGAAATGACTTAAGACGATATTTAGCGGTTTCATCACCTGTATTTCAAAATTTTTTTACGACCTTTTATATTCACCCAAATGTATTGTAAAGACGCGTTTTAGATGTAAAATTATGTGAACTTAACGATAAAAATATAAAAAGTATGATTAGTTCAATACAAATGACTTTAAACGATATTTAGCGGAATTATCACCATTTTTTACCAAATTTTTTTTCTATTTTTTGTATTCACCCAAATGTATTGTAAACACGTGTTTTAGATGTAAAATAATGTGAACTTAACGTTAAAAATATAAAAAGTATGATTAGTTTAATAGAAATGACTTAAGACGATATTTAGCGGATTCATCACCTGTATTTCAAAATTTTTTTACGACCTTTTATATTCACCCAAATGTATTGTAAAGACGTGTTTTAGATGTAAAATAATGTGAACTTAACGATAAAAATATAAAAAGTATGATTAGTTCAATACAAATGACTTTAAACGATATTTAGCGGAATTATCACCATTTTTTACCCAATTTTTTCCCAAATTTTTTTACGACCTTTTATATTCACCCAAATGTATTGTAAAGACGCGTTTTAGATGTAAAATTATGTGAACTTAACGATAAATATATAAAAAGTATGATTAGTTCAATACAAATGACTTTAAACGATATTTAGCGGAATTATCACCATTTTTTACCAAATTTTTTTTCTATTTTTTGTATTCACCCAAATGTATTGTAAACACGTGTTTTAGATGTAAAATAATGTGAACTTAACGATAAAAATATAAAAAGTATGATTAGTTCAATACAAATGACTTTAAACGATATTTAGCGGAATTATCACCTGTATTTCAAAATTTTTTTACGACCTTTTATATTCACCCAAATGTATTGTAAAGACGTGCTTTAGATGTAAAATAATGTGAACTTAACGATAAAAATATAAAAAGTATGATTAGTTCAATACAAATGACTTTAAACGATATTTAGCGGAATTATCACCATTTTTTACCCAATTTTTTCCCAAATTTTTTTTCTATTTTTTGTATTCACCCAAATGTATTGTAAAAACGTGTTTTAGATGTAAAATAATGTGAAGTTAACGATAAAAATATAAAAAGTATGATTAGTTCAATACAAATGACTTTAAACGATATTTAGCGGAATTATCACCATTTTTTACCAAATTTTTTTTCTATTTTTTGTATTCACCCAAATGTATTGTAAACACGTGTTTTAGATGTAAAATAATGTGAACTTAACGTTAAAAATATAAAAAGTATGATTAGTTTAATAGAAATGACTTAAGACGATATTTAGCGGTTTCATCACCTGTATTTCAAAATTTTTTTACGACCTTTTATATTCACCCAAATGTGTTGTAAAGACGTGTTTTAGATGTAAAATTATGTGAACTTAACGATAAAAATATAAAAAGTATGATTAGTTTAATAGAAATGACTTAAGACGATATTTAGCGGATTCATCAGCTGTATTTCAACATTTTTTTACGACCTTTTATATTCACCCAAATGTATTGTAAATACGTGTTTTAGATGTAAAATAATGTGAACTTAACGATAAAAATATAAAAAGTATGATTAGTTCAATACAAATGACTTTAATCGATATTTAGCGGAATTATCACCATTTTTTACCAAATTTTTTCCCAAATTTTTTTTCTATTTTTTGTATTCACCCAAATGTATTGTAAATACGTGTTTTAGATGTAAAATAATGTGAACTTAACGATAAAAATATAAAAAGTATGATAAGTTCAATACAAATGACTTTAAACGATATTTAGCGGAATTATCACCATTTTTTACCAAATTTTTTTTCTATTTTTTGTATTCACCCAAATGTATTGTAAACACGTGTTTTAGATGTAAAATAATGTGAACTTAACGTTAAAAATATAAAAAGTATGATTAGTTTAATAGAAATGACTTAAGACGATATTTAGCGGTTTCATCACCTGTATTTCAAAATTTTTTTACGACCTTTTATATTCACCCAAATGTATTGTAAAGACATGTTTTAGATGTAAAATTATGTGAACTTAACGATAAAAATATAAAAAGTATGATTAGTTTAATAGAAATGACTTAAGACGATATTTAGCGGATTCATCACCTGTATTTCAAAATTTTTTTACGACCTTTTATATTCACCCAAATGTATTATAAAGACGTGTTTTAGATGTAAAATAATGTGAACTTAACGATAAAAATATAAAAAGTATGATTAGTTCAATACAAATGACTTTAAACGATATTTAGCGGAATTATCACCATTTTTTACCCAATTTTTTCCCAAATTTTTTTTCTATTTTTTGTATTCACCCAAATGTATTGTAAACACGTGTTTTAGATGTAAAATAATGTGAACTTAACGATAAAAATATAAAAAGTATGATTAGTTCAATACAAATGACTTTAAACGATATTTAGCGGAATTATCACCATTTTTTACCAAATTTTTTTTCTATTTTTTGTATTCACCCAAATGTATTGTAAACACGTGTTTTAGATGTAAAATAATGTGAACTTAACGTTAAAAATATAAAAAGTATGATTAGTTTAATAGAAATGATTTAAGACGATATTTAGCGGTTTCATCACCTGTATTTCAAAATTTTTTTACGACCTTTTATATTCACCCAAATGTATTGTAAAGACGTGTTTTAGATGTAAAATTATGTGAACTTAACGATAAAAATATAAAAAGTATGATTAGTTTAATAGAAATGACTTAAGACGATATTTAGCGGATTCATCAGCTGTATTTCAACATTTTTTTACGACCTTTTATATTCACCCAAATGTATTGTAAATACGTGTTTTAGATGTAAAATAATGTGAACTTAACGATAAAAATATAAAAAGTATGATTAGTTCAATACAAATGACTTTAAACGATATTTAGCGGAATTATCACCATTTTTTACCAAATTTTTTTTCTATTTTTTGTATTCACCCAAATGTATTGTAAAGACGCGTTTTAGATGTAAAATTATGTGAACTTAACGATAAATATATAAAAAGTATGATTAGTTCAATACAAATGACTTTAAACGATATTTAGCGGAATTATCACCATTTTTTACCAAATTTTTTTTCTATTTTTTGTATTCACCCAAATGTATTGTAAACACGTGTTTTAGATGTAAAATAATGTGAACTTAACGTTAAAAATATAAAAAGTATGATTAGTTTAATAGAAATGACTTAAGACGATATTTAGCGGATTCATCACCTGTATTTCAAAATTTTTTTACGACCTTTTATATTCACCCAAATGTATTATAAAGACGTGTTTTAGATGTAAAATAATGTGAACTTAACGATAAAAATATAAAAAGTATGATTAGTTCAATACAAATGACTTTAAACGATATTTAGCGGAATTATCACCATTTTTTACCCAATTTTTTCCCAAATTTTTTTTCTATTTTTTGTATTCACCCAAATGTATTGTAAACACGTGTTTTAGATGTAAAATAATGTGAACTTAACGATAAAAATATAAAAAGTATGATTAGTTCAATACAAATGACTTTAAACGATATTTAGCGGAATTATCACCATTTTTTACCAAATTTTTTTTCTATTTTTTGTATTCACCCAAATGTATTGTAAACACGTGTTTTAGATGTAAAATAATGTGAACTTAACGTTAAAAATATAAAAAGTATGATTAGTTTAATAGAAATGATTTAAGACGATATTTAGCGGTTTCATCACCTGTATTTCAAAATTTTTTTACGACCTTTTATATTCACCCAAATGTATTGTAAAGACGTGTTTTAGATGTAAAATTATGTGAACTTAACGATAAAAATATAAAAAGTATGATTAGTTTAATAGAAATGACTTAAGACGATATTTAGCGGATTCATCAGCTGTATTTCAACATTTTTTTACGACCTTTTATATTCACCCAAATGTATTGTAAATACGTGTTTTAGATGTAAAATAATGTGAACTTAACGATAAAAATATAAAAAGTATGATTAGTTCAATACAAATGACTTTAAACGATATTTAGCGGAATTATCACCATTTTTTACCAAATTTTTTTTCTATTTTTTGTATTCACCCAAATGTATTGTAAACACGTGTTTTAGATGTAAAATAATGTGAACTTAACGTTAAAAATATAAAAAGTATGATTAGTTTAATAGAAATGACTTAAGACGATATTTAGCGGTTTCATCACCTGTATTTCAAAATTTTTTTACGACCTTTTATATTCACCCAAATGTATTGTAAAGACGCGTTTTAGATGTAAAATTATGTGAACTTAACGATAAATATATAAAAAGTATGATTAGTTCAATACAAATGACTTTAAACGATATTTAGCGGAATTATCACCATTTTTTACCAAATTTTTTTTCTATTTTTTGTATTCACCCAAATGTATTGTAAACACGTGTTTTAGATGTAAAATAATGTGAACTTAACGTTAAAAATAGAAAAAGTATGATTAGTTTAATAGAAATGACTTAAGACGATATTTAGCGGATTCATCACCTGTATTTCAAAATTTTTTTACGACCTTTTATATTCACCCAAATGTATTGTAAAGACGTGTTTTAGATGTAAAATAATGTGAACTTAACGATAAAAATATAAAAAGTATGATTAGTTCAATACAAATGACTTTAATCGATATTTAGCGGAATTATCACCATTTTTTACCAAATTTTTTCCCAAATTTTTTTTCTATTTTTTGTATTCACCCAAATGTATTGTAAATACGTGTTTTAGATGTAAAATAATGTGAACTTAACGATAAAAATATAAAAAGTATGATAAGTTCAATACAAATGACTTTAAACGATATTTAGCGGAATTATCACCATTTTTTACCCAATTTTTTCCCAAATTTTTTTTCTATTTTTTGTATTCACCCAAATGTATTGTAAATACGTGTTTTAGATGTAAAATAATGTGAACTTAACGATAAAAATATAAAAAGTATGATTAGTTCAATACAAATGACTTTAAACGATATTTAGCGGAATTATCACCATTTTTTACCAAATTTTTTTTCTATTTTTTGTATTCACCCAAATGTATTGTAAACACGTGTTTTAGATGTAAAATAATGTGAACTTAACGTTAAAAATATAAAAAGTATGATTAGTTTAATAGAAATGACTTAAGACGATATTTAGCGGTTTCATCACCTGTATTTCAAAATTTTTTTACGACCTTTTATATTCACCCAAATGTATTGTAAAGACGCGTTTTAGATGTAAAATTATGTGAACTTAACGATAAAAATATAAAAAGTATGATTAGTTCAATACAAATGACTTTAAACGATATTTAGCGGAATTATCACCATTTTTTACCAAATTTTTTTTCTATTTTTTGTATTCACCCAAATGTATTGTAAACACGTGTTTTAGATGTAAAATAATGTGAACTTAACGTTAAAAATATAAAAAGTATGATTAGTTTAATAGAAATGACTTAAGACGATATTTAGCGGAATTATCACCTGTATTTCAAAATTTTTTTACGACCTTTTATATTCACCCAAATGTATTGTAAAGACGCGTTTTAGATGTAAAATTATGTGAACTTAACGATAAAAATATAAAAAGTATGATTAGTTCAATACAAATGACTTTAAACGATATTTAGCGGAATTATTACCATTTTTTACCAAATTTTTTTTCTATTTTTTGTATTCACCCAAATGTATTGTAAACACGTGTTTTAGATGTAAAATAATGTGAACTTAACGTTAAAAATATAAAAAGTATGATTAGTTTAATAGAAATGACTTAAGACGATATTTAGCGGATTCATCACCTGTATTTCAAAATTTTTTTACGACCTTTTATATTCACCCAAATGTATTGTAAAGACGTGTTTTAGATGTAAAATAATGTGAACTTAACGATAAAAATATAAAAAGTATGATTAGTTCAATACAAATGACTTTAAACGATATTTAGCGGAATTATCACCATTTTTTACCAAATTTTTTTTCTATTTTTTGTATTCACCCAAATGTATTGTAAACACGTGTTTTAGATGTAAAATAATGTGAACTTAACGTTAAAAATATAAAAAGTATGATTAGTTTAATAGAAATGACTTAAGACGATATTTAGCGGTTTCATCACCTGTATTTCAAAATTTTTTTACGACCTTTTATATTCACCCAAATGTATTGTAAAGACGCGTTTTAGATGTAAAATTATGTGAACTTAACGATAAAAATATAAAAAGTATGATTAGTTCAATACAAATGACTTTAAACGATATTTAGCGGAATTATCACCATTTTTTACCAAATTTTTTTTCTATTTTTTGTATTCACCCAAATGTATTGTAAACACGTGTTTTAGATGTAAAATAATGTGAACTTAACGTTAAAAATATAAAAAGTATGATTAGTTTAATAGAAATGACTTAAGACGATATTTAGCGGATTCATCACCTGTATTTCAAAATTTTTTTACGACCTTTTATATTCACCCAAATGTATTGTAAAGACGTGTTTTAGATGTAAAATAATGTGAACTTAACGATAAAAATATAAAAAGTATGATTAGTTCAATACAAATGACTTTAAACGATATTTAGCGGAATTATCACCATTTTTTACCCAATTTTTTCACAAATTTTTTTTCTATTTTTTGTATTCACCCAAATGTATTGTAAATACGTGTTTTAGATGTAAAATAATGTGAACTTAACGATAAAAATATAAAAAGTATGATTAGTTCAATACAAATGACTTTAAACGATATTTAGCGGAATTATCACCATTATTTACCAAATTTTTTCCCAAATTTTTTTTCTATTTTTTGTATTCACCCAAATGTATTGTAAATACGTGTTTTAGATGTAAAATAATGTGAACTTAACGATAAAAATATAAAAAGTATGATTAGTTCAATACAAATGACTTTAAACGATATTTAGCGGAATTATCACCATTTTTTACCAAATTTTTTTTCTATTTTTTGTATTCACCCAAATGTATTGTAAACACGTGTTTTAGATGTAAAATAATGTGAACTTAACGTTAAAAATATAAAAAGTATGATTAGTTTAATAGAAATGACTTAAGACGATATTTAGCGGATTCATCACCTGTATTTCAAAATTTTTTTACGACCTTTTATATTCACCCAAATGTATTGTAAAGACGTGTTTTAGATGTAAAATAATGTGAACTTAACGATAAAAATATAAAAAGTATGATTAGTTCAATACAAATGACTTTAAACGATATTTAGCGGAATTATCACCATTTTTTACCCAATTTTTTCCCAAATTTTTTTTCTATTTTTTGTATTCACCCAAATGTATTGTAAACACGTGTTTTAGATGTAAAATAATGTGAACTTAACGATAAAAATATAAAAAGTATGATAAGTTCAATACAAATGACTTTAAACGATATTTAGCGGAATTATCACCATTTTTTACCCAATTTTTTCCCAAATTTTTTTTCTATTTTTTGTATTCACCCAAATGTATTGTAAATACGTGTTTTAGATGTAAAATAATGTGAACTTAACGATAAAAATATAAAAAGTATGATTAGTTCAATACAAATGACTTTAAACGATATTTAGCGGAATTATCACCATTTTTTACCCAATTTTTTCCCAAATTTTTTTTCTATTTTTTGTATTCACCCAAATGTATTGTAAATACGTGTTTTAGATGTAAAATAATGTGAACTTAACGATAAAAATATAAAAAGTATGATTAGTTCAATACAAATGACTTTAAACGATATTTAGCGGAATTATCACCATTTTTTACCAAATTTTTTTTCTATTTTTTGTATTCACCCAAATGTATTGTAAACACGTGTTTTAGATGTAAAATAATGAGAACTTAACGTTAAAAATATAAAAAGTATGATTAGTTTAATAGAAATGACTTAAGACGATATTTAGCGGTTTCATCACCTGTATTTCAAAATTTTTTTACGACCTTTTATATTCACCCAAATGTATTGTAAAGACGCGTTTTAGATGTAAAATTATGTGAACTTAACGATAAATATATAAAAAGTATGATTAGTTCAATACAAATGACTTTAAACGATATTTAGCGGAATTATCACCATTTTTTACCAAATTTTTTTTCTATTTTTTGTATTCACCCAAATGTATTGTAAACACGTGTTTTAGATGTAAAATAATGTGAACTTAACGTTAAAAATATAAAAAGTATGATTAGTTTAATAGAAATGACTTAAGACGATATTTAGCGGATTCATCACCTGTATTTCAAAATTTTTTTACGACCTTTTATATTCACCCAAATGTATTGTAAAGACGTGTTTTAGATGTAAAATTATGTGAACTTAACGATAAAAATATAAAAAGTATGATTAGTTTAATAGAAATGACTTAAGACGATATTTAGCGGATTCATCAGCTGTATTTCAACATTTTTTTACGACCTTTTATATTCACCCAAATGTATTGTAAATACGTGTTTTAGATGTAAAATAATGTGAACTTAACGATAAAAATATAAAAAGTATGATTAGTTCAATACAAATGACTTTAATCGATATTTAGCGGAATTATCACCATTTTTTACCAAATTTTTTCCCAAATTTTTTTTCTATTTTTTGTATTCACCCAAATGTATTGTAAATACGTGTTTTAGATGTAAAATAATGTGAACTTAACGATAAAAATATAAAAAGTATGATAAGTTCAATACAAATGACTTTAAACGATATTTAGCGGAATTATCACCATTTTTTACCCAATTTTTTCCCAAATTTTTTTTCTATTTTTTGTATTCACCCAAATGTATTGTAAATACGTGTTTTAGATGTAAAATAATGTGAACTTAACGATAAAAATATAAAAAGTATGATTAGTTCAATACAAATGACTTTAACCGATATTTAGCGGAATTATCACCATTTTTTACCAAATTTTTTTTCTATTTTTTGTATTCACCCAAATGTATTGTAAACACGTGTTTTAGATGTAAAATAATGTGAACTTAACGTTAAAAATATAAAAAGTATGATTAGTTTAATAGAAATGACTTAAGACGATATTTAGCGGATTCATCACCTGTATTTCAAAATTTTTTTACGACCTTTTATATTCACCCAAATGTATTGTAAAGACGTGTTTTAGATGTAAAATAATGTGAACTTAACGATAAAAATATAAAAAGTATGATTAGTTCAATACAAATGACTTTAAACGATATTTAGCGGAATTATCACCATTTTTTACCCAATTTTTTCCCAAATTTTTTTTCTATTTTTTGTATTCACCCAAATGTATTGTAAATACGTGTTTTAGATGTAAAATAATGTGAACTTAACGATAAAAATATAAAAAGTATGATCAGTTCAATACAAATGACTTTAAACGATATTTAGCGGAATTATCACCATTTTTTACCAAATTTTTTTTCTATTTTTTGTATTCACCCAAATGTATTGTAAACACGTGTTTTAGATGTAAAATAATGTGAACTTAACGTTAAAAATATAAAAAGTATGATTAGTTTAATAGAAATGACTTAAGACGATATTTAGCAGATTCATCACCTGTATTTCAAAATTTTTTTACGACCTTTTATATTCACCCAAATGTATTATAAAGACGTGTTTTAGATGTAAAATAATGTGAACTTAACGATAAAAATATAAAAAGTATGATTAGTTCAATACAAATGACTTTAAACGATATTTAGCGGAATTATCACCATTTTTTACCCAATTTTTTCCCAAATTTTTTTTCTATTTTTTGTATTCACCCAAATGTATTGTAAACACGTGTTTTAGATGTAAAATAATGTGAACTTAACGATAAAAATATAAAAAGTATGATTAGTTCAATACAAATGACTTTAAACGATATTTAGCGGAATTATCACCATTTTTTACCAAATTTTTTTTCTATTTTTTGTATTCACCCAAATGTATTGTAAACACGTGTTTTAGATGTAAAATAATGTGAACTTAACGTTAAAAATATAAAAAGTATGATTAGTTTAATAGAAATGATTTAAGACGATATTTAGCGGTTTCATCACCTGTATTTCAAAATTTTTTTACGACCTTTTATATTCACCCAAATGTATTGTAAAGACGTGTTTTAGATGTAAAATTATGTGAACTTAACGATAAAAATATAAAAAGTATGATTAGTTTAATAGAAATGACTTAAGACGATATTTAGCGGATTCATCAGCTGTATTTCAACATTTTTTTACGACCTTTTATATTCACCCAAATGTATTGTAAATACGTGTTTTAGATGTAAAATAATGTGAACTTAACGATAAAAATATAAAAAGTATGATTAGTTCAATACAAATGACTTTAAACGATATTTAGCGGAATTATCACCATTTTTTACCAAATTTTTTTTCTATTTTTTGTATTCACCCAAATGTATTGTAAACACGTGTTTTAGATGTAAAATAATGTGAACTTAACGTTAAAAATATAAAAAGTATGATTAGTTTAATAGAAATGACTTAAGACGATATTTAGCGGTTTCATCACCTGTATTTCAAAATTTTTTTACGACCTTTTATATTCACCCAAATGTATTGTAAAGACGCGTTTTAGATGTAAAATTATGTGAACTTAACGATAAATATATAAAAAGTATGATTAGTTCAATACAAATGACTTTAAACGATATTTAGCGGAATTATCACCATTTTTTACCAAATTTTTTTTCTATTTTTTGTATTCACCCAAATGTATTGTAAACACGTGTTTTAGATGTAAAATAATGTGAACTTAACGTTAAAAATATAAAAAGTATGATTAGTTTAATAGAAATGACTTAAGACGATATTTAGCGGTTTCATCACCTGTATTTCAAAATTTTTTTACGACCTTTTATATTCACCCAAATGTATTGTAAAGACGCGTTTTAGATGTAAAATTATGTGAACTTAACGATAAATATATAAAAAGTATGATTAGTTCAATACAAATGACTTTAAACGATATTTAGCGGAATTATCACCATTTTTTACCAAATTTTTTTTCTATTTTTTGTATTCACCCAAATGTATTGTAAACACGTGTTTTAGATGTAAAATAATGTGAACTTAACGTTAAAAATATAAAAAGTATGATTAGTTTAATAGAAATGACTTAAGACGATATTTAGCGGTTTCATCACCTGTATTTCAAAATTTTTTTACGACCTTTTATATTCACCCAAATGTATTATAAAGACGTGTTTTAGATGTAAAATAATGTGAACTTAACGATAAAAATATAAAAAGTATGATTAGTTCAATACAAATGACTTTAATCGATATTTAGCGGAATTATCACCATTTTTTACCAAATTTTTTCCCAAATTTTTTTTCTATTTTTTGTATTCACCCAAATGTATTGTAAATACGTGTTTTAGATGTAAAATAATGTGAACTTAACGATAAAAATATAAAAAGTATGATAAGTTCAATACAAATGACTTTAAACGATATTTAGCGGAATTATCACCATTTTTTACCCAATTTTTTCCCAAATTTTTTTTCTATTTTTTGTATTCACCCAAATGTATTGTAAATACGTGTTTTAGATGTAAAATAATGTGAACTTAACGATAAAAATATAAAAAGTATGATTAGTTCAATACAAATGACTTTAAACGATATTTAGCGGAATTATCACCATTTTTTACCAAATTTTTTTTCTATTTTTTGTATTCACCCAAATGTATTGTAAACACGTGTTTTAGATGTAAAATAATGTGAACTTAACGTTAAAAATATAAAAAGTATGATTAGTTTAATAGAAATGACTTAAGACGATATTTAGCGGTTTCATCACCTGTATTTCAAAATTTTTTTACGACCTTTTATATTCACCCAAATGTATTGTAAAGACGCGTTTTAGATGTAAAATTATGTGAACTTAACGATAAAAATATAAAAAGTATGATTAGTTCAATACAAATGACTTTAAACGATATTTAGCGGAATTATCACCATTTTTTACCAAATTTTTTTTCTATTTTTTGTATTCACCCAAATGTATTGTAAACACGTGTTTTAGATGTAAAATAATGTGAACTTAACGTTAAAAATATAAAAAGTATGATTAGTTTAATAGAAATGACTTAAGACGATATTTAGCGGAATTATCACCTGTATTTCAAAATTTTTTTACGACCTTTTATATTCACCCAAATGTATTGTAAAGACGCGTTTTAGATGTAAAATTATGTGAACTTAACGATAAAAATATAAAAAGTATGATTAGTTCAATACAAATGACTTTAAACGATATTTAGCGGAATTATTACCATTTTTTACCAAATTTTTTTTCTATTTTTTGTATTCACCCAAATGTATTGTAAACACGTGTTTTAGATGTAAAATAATGTGAACTTAACGTTAAAAATATAAAAAGTATGATTAGTTTAATAGAAATGACTTAAGACGATATTTAGCGGATTCATCACCTGTATTTCAAAATTTTTTTACGACCTTTTATATTCACCCAAATGTATTGTAAAGACGTGTTTTAGATGTAAAATAATGTGAACTTAACGATAAAAATATAAAAAGTATGATTAGTTCAATACAAATGACTTTAAACGATATTTAGCGGAATTATCACCATTTTTTACCAAATTTTTTTTCTATTTTTTGTATTCACCCAAATGTATTGTAAACACGTGTTTTAGATGTAAAATAATGTGAACTTAACGTTAAAAATATAAAAAGTATGATTAGTTTAATAGAAATGACTTAAGACGATATTTAGCGGTTTCATCACCTGTATTTCAAAATTTTTTTACGACCTTTTATATTCACCCAAATGTATTGTAAAGACGCGTTTTAGATGTAAAATTATGTGAACTTAACGATAAAAATATAAAAAGTATGATTAGTTCAATACAAATGACTTTAAACGATATTTAGCGGAATTATCACCATTTTTTACCAAATTTTTTTTCTATTTTTTGTATTCACCCAAATGTATTGTAAACACGTGTTTTAGATGTAAAATAATGTGAACTTAACGTTAAAAATATAAAAAGTATGATTAGTTTAATAGAAATGACTTAAGACGATATTTAGCGGATTCATCACCTGTATTTCAAAATTTTTTTACGACCTTTTATATTCACCCAAATGTATTGTAAAGACGTGTTTTAGATGTAAAATAATGTGAACTTAACGATAAAAATATAAAAAGTATGATTAGTTCAATACAAATGACTTTAAACGATATTTAGCGGAATTATCACCATTTTTTACCCAATTTTTTCACAAATTTTTTTTCTATTTTTTGTATTCACCCAAATGTATTGTAAATACGTGTTTTAGATGTAAAATAATGTGAACTTAACGATAAAAATATAAAAAGTATGATTAGTTCAATACAAATGACTTTAAACGATATTTAGCGGAATTATCACCATTATTTACCAAATTTTTTCCCAAATTTTTTTTCTATTTTTTGTATTCACCCAAATGTATTGTAAATACGTGTTTTAGATGTAAAATAATGTGAACTTAACGATAAAAATATAAAAAGTATGATTAGTTCAATACAAATGACTTTAAACGATATTTAGCGGAATTATCACCATTTTTTACCAAATTTTTTTTCTATTTTTTGTATTCACCCAAATGTATTGTAAACACGTGTTTTAGATGTAAAATAATGTGAACTTAACGATAAAAATATAAAAAGTATGATAAGTTCAATACAAATGACTTTAAACGATATTTAGCGGAATTATCACCATTTTTTACCCAATTTTTTCCCAAATTTTTTTTCTATTTTTTGTATTCACCCAAATGTATTGTAAATACGTGTTTTAGATGTAAAATAATGTGAACTTAACGATAAAAATATAAAAAGTATGATTAGTTCAATACAAATGACTTTAAACGATATTTAGCGGAATTATCACCATTTTTTACCCAATTTTTTCCCAAATTTTTTTTCTATTTTTTGTATTCACCCAAATGTATTGTAAATACGTGTTTTAGATGTAAAATAATGTGAACTTAACGATAAAAATATAAAAAGTATGATTAGTTCAATACAAATGACTTTAAACGATATTTAGCGGAATTATCACCATTTTTTACCAAATTTTTTTTCTATTTTTTGTATTCACCCAAATGTATTGTAAACACGTGTTTTAGATGTAAAATAATGAGAACTTAACGTTAAAAATATAAAAAGTATGATTAGTTTAATAGAAATGACTTAAGACGATATTTAGCGGTTTCATCACCTGTATTTCAAAATTTTTTTACGACCTTTTATATTCACCCAAATGTATTGTAAAGACGCGTTTTAGATGTAAAATTATGTGAACTTAACGATAAATATATAAAAAGTATGATTAGTTCAATACAAATGACTTTAAACGATATTTAGCGGAATTATCACCATTTTTTACCAAATTTTTTTTCTATTTTTTGTATTCACCCAAATGTATTGTAAACACGTGTTTTAGATGTAAAATAATGTGAACTTAACGTTAAAAATATAAAAAGTATGATTAGTTTAATAGAAATGACTTAAGACGATATTTAGCGGATTCATCACCTGTATTTCAAAATTTTTTTACGACCTTTTATATTCACCCAAATGTATTGTAAAGACGTGTTTTAGATGTAAAATTATGTGAACTTAACGATAAAAATATAAAAAGTATGATTAGTTTAATAGAAATGACTTAAGACGATATTTAGCGGATTCATCAGCTGTATTTCAACATTTTTTTACGACCTTTTATATTCACCCAAATGTATTGTAAATACGTGTTTTAGATGTAAAATAATGTGAACTTAACGATAAAAATATAAAAAGTATGATTAGTTCAATACAAATGACTTTAAACGATATTTAGCGGAATTATCACCATTTTTTACCAAATTTTTTTTCTATTTTTTGTATTCACCCAAATGTATTGTAAACACGTGTTTTAGATGTAAAATAATGTGAACTTAACGTTAAAAATATAAAAAGTATGATTAGTTTAATAGAAATGACTTAAGACGATATTTAGCGGTTTCATCACCTGTATTTCAAAATTTTTTTACGACCTTTTATATTCACCCAAATGTATTGTAAAGACGCGTTTTAGATGTAAAATTATGTGAACTTAACGATAAATATATAAAAAGTATGATTAGTTCAATACAAATGACTTTAAACGATATTTAGCGGAATTATCACCATTTTTTACCAAATTTTTTTTCTATTTTTTGTATTCACCCAAATGTATTGTAAACACGTGTTTTAGATGTAAAATAATGTGAACTTAACGTTAAAAATAGAAAAAGTATGATTAGTTTAATAGAAATGACTTAAGACGATATTTAGCGGATTCATCACCTGTATTTCAAAATTTTTTTACGACCTTTTATATTCACCCAAATGTATTGTAAAGACGTGTTTTAGATGTAAAATAATGTGAACTTAACGATAAAAATATAAAAAGTATGATTAGTTCAATACAAATGACTTTAATCGATATTTAGCGGAATTATCACCATTTTTTACCAAATTTTTTCCCAAATTTTTTTTCTATTTTTTGTATTCACCCAAATGTATTGTAAATACGTGTTTTAGATGTAAAATAATGTGAACTTAACGATAAAAATATAAAAAGTATGATAAGTTCAATACAAATGACTTTAAACGATATTTAGCGGAATTATCACCATTTTTTACCCAATTTTTTCCCAAATTTTTTTTCTATTTTTTGTATTCACCCAAATGTATTGTAAATACGTGTTTTAGATGTAAAATAATGTGAACTTAACGATAAAAATATAAAAAGTATGATTAGTTCAATACAAATGACTTTAAACGATATTTAGCGGAATTATCACCATTTTTTACCAAATTTTTTTTCTATTTTTTGTATTCACCCAAATGTATTGTAAACACGTGTTTTAGATGTAAAATAATGTGAACTTAACGTTAAAAATATAAAAAGTATGATTAGTTTAATAGAAATGACTTAAGACGATATTTAGCGGTTTCATCACCTGTATTTCAAAATTTTTTTACGACCTTTTATATTCACCCAAATGTATTGTAAAGACGCGTTTTAGATGTAAAATTATGTGAACTTAACGATAAAAATATAAAAAGTATGATTAGTTCAATACAAATGACTTTAAACGATATTTAGCGGAATTATCACCATTTTTTACCAAATTTTTTTTCTATTTTTTGTATTCACCCAAATGTATTGTAAACACGTGTTTTAGATGTAAAATAATGTGAACTTAACGTTAAAAATATAAAAAGTATGATTAGTTTAATAGAAATGACTTAAGACGATATTTAGCGGAATTATCACCTGTATTTCAAAATTTTTTTACGACCTTTTATATTCACCCAAATGTATTGTAAAGACGCGTTTTAGATGTAAAATTATGTGAACTTAACGATAAAAATATAAAAAGTATGATTAGTTCAATACAAATGACTTTAAACGATATTTAGCGGAATTATTACCATTTTTTACCAAATTTTTTTTCTATTTTTTGTATTCACCCAAATGTATTGTAAACACGTGTTTTAGATGTAAAATAATGTGAACTTAACGTTAAAAATATAAAAAGTATGATTAGTTTAATAGAAATGACTTAAGACGATATTTAGCGGATTCATCACCTGTATTTCAAAATTTTTTTACGACCTTTTATATTCACCCAAATGTATTGTAAAGACGTGTTTTAGATGTAAAATAATGTGAACTTAACGATAAAAATATAAAAAGTATGATTAGTTCAATACAAATGACTTTAAACGATATTTAGCGGAATTATCACCATTTTTTACCAAATTTTTTTTCTATTTTTTGTATTCACCCAAATGTATTGTAAACACGTGTTTTAGATGTAAAATAATGTGAACTTAACGTTAAAAATATAAAAAGTATGATTAGTTTAATAGAAATGACTTAAGACGATATTTAGCGGTTTCATCACCTGTATTTCAAAATTTTTTTACGACCTTTTATATTCACCCAAATGTATTGTAAAGACGCGTTTTAGATGTAAAATTATGTGAACTTAACGATAAAAATATAAAAAGTATGATTAGTTCAATACAAATGACTTTAAACGATATTTAGCGGAATTATCACCATTTTTTACCAAATTTTTTTTCTATTTTTTGTATTCACCCAAATGTATTGTAAACACGTGTTTTAGATGTAAAATAATGTGAACTTAACGTTAAAAATATAAAAAGTATGATTAGTTTAATAGAAATGACTTAAGACGATATTTAGCGGATTCATCACCTGTATTTCAAAATTTTTTTACGACCTTTTATATTCACCCAAATGTATTGTAAAGACGTGTTTTAGATGTAAAATAATGTGAACTTAACGATAAAAATATAAAAAGTATGATTAGTTCAATACAAATGACTTTAAACGATATTTAGCGGAATTATCACCATTTTTTACCCAATTTTTTCCCAAATTTTTTTTCTATTTTTTGTATTCACCCAAATGTATTGTAAATACGTGTTTTAGATGTAAAATAATGTGAACTTAACGATAAAAATATAAAAAGTATGATTAGTTCAATACAAATGACTTTAAACGATATTTAGCGGAATTATCACCATTTTTTACCAAATTTTTTTTCTATTTTTTGTATTCACCCAAATGTATTGTAAACACGTGTTTTAGATGTAAAATAATGTGAACTTAACGTTAAAAATATAAAAAGTATGATTAGTTTAATAGAAATGACTTAAGACGATATTTAGCGGATTCATCACCTGTATTTCAAAATTTTTTTACGACCTTTTATATTCACCCAAATGTATTGTAAAGACGTGTTTTAGATGTAAAATAATGTGAACTTAACGATAAAAATATAAAAAGTATGATTAGTTCAATACAAATGACTTTAAACGATATTTAGCGGAATTATCACCATTTTTTACCCAATTTTTTCCCAAATTTTTTTTCTATTTTTTGTATTCACCCAAATGTATTGTAAACACGTGTTTTAGATGTAAAATAATGTGAACTTAACGATAAAAATATAAAAAGTATGATAAGTTCAATACAAATGACTTTAAACGATATTTAGCGGAATTATCACCATTTTTTACCCAATTTTTTCCCAAATTTTTTTTCTATTTTTTGTATTCACCCAAATGTATTGTAAATACGTGTTTTAGATGTAAAATAATGTGAACTTAACGATAAAAATATAAAAAGTATGATTAGTTCAATACAAATGACTTTAAACGATATTTAGCGGAATTATCACCATTTTTTACCCAATTTTTTCCCAAATTTTTTTTCTATTTTTTGTATTCACCCAAATGTATTGTAAATACGTGTTTTAGATGTAAAATAATGTGAACTTAACGATAAAAATATAAAAAGTATGATTAGTTCAATACAAATGACTTTAAACGATATTTAGCGGAATTATCACCATTTTTTACCAAATTTTTTTTCTATTTTTTGTATTCACCCAAATGTATTGTAAACACGTGTTTTAGATGTAAAATAATGAGAACTTAACGTTAAAAATATAAAAAGTATGATTAGTTTAATAGAAATGACTTAAGACGATATTTAGCGGTTTCATCACCTGTATTTCAAAATTTTTTTACGACCTTTTATATTCACCCAAATGTATTGTAAAGACGCGTTTTAGATGTAAAATTATGTGAACTTAACGATAAATATATAAAAAGTATGATTAGTTCAATACAAATGACTTTAAACGATATTTAGCGGAATTATCACCATTTTTTACCAAATTTTTTTTCTATTTTTTGTATTCACCCAAATGTATTGTAAACACGTGTTTTAGATGTAAAATAATGTGAACTTAACGTTAAAAATATAAAAAGTATGATTAGTTTAATAGAAATGACTTAAGACGATATTTAGCGGATTCATCACCTGTATTTCAAAATTTTTTTACGACCTTTTATATTCACCCAAATGTATTGTAAAGACGTGTTTTAGATGTAAAATTATGTGAACTTAACGATAAAAATATAAAAAGTATGATTAGTTTAATAGAAATGACTTAAGACGATATTTAGCGGATTCATCAGCTGTATTTCAACATTTTTTTACGACCTTTTATATTCACCCAAATGTATTGTAAATACGTGTTTTAGATGTAAAATAATGTGAACTTAACGATAAAAATATAAAAAGTATGATTAGTTCAATACAAATGACTTTAATCGATATTTAGCGGAATTATCACCATTTTTTACCAAATTTTTTCCCAAATTTTTTTTCTATTTTTTGTATTCACCCAAATGTATTGTAAATACGTGTTTTAGATGTAAAATAATGTGAACTTAACGATAAAAATATAAAAAGTATGATAAGTTCAATACAAATGACTTTAAACGATATTTAGCGGAATTATCACCATTTTTTACCCAATTTTTTCCCAAATTTTTTTTCTATTTTTTGTATTCACCCAAATGTATTGTAAATACGTGTTTTAGATGTAAAATAATGTGAACTTAACGATAAAAATATAAAAAGTATGATTAGTTCAATACAAATGACTTTAACCGATATTTAGCGGAATTATCACCATTTTTTACCAAATTTTTTTTCTATTTTTTGTATTCACCCAAATGTATTGTAAACACGTGTTTTAGATGTAAAATAATGTGAACTTAACGTTAAAAATATAAAAAGTATGATTAGTTTAATAGAAATGACTTAAGACGATATTTAGCGGATTCATCACCTGTATTTCAAAATTTTTTTACGACCTTTTATATTCACCCAAATGTATTGTAAAGACGTGTTTTAGATGTAAAATAATGTGAACTTAACGATAAAAATATAAAAAGTATGATTAGTTCAATACAAATGACTTTAAACGATATTTAGCGGAATTATCACCATTTTTTACCCAATTTTTTCCCAAATTTTTTTTCTATTTTTTGTATTCACCCAAATGTATTGTAAATACGTGTTTTAGATGTAAAATAATGTGAACTTAACGATAAAAATATAAAAAGTATGATCAGTTCAATACAAATGACTTTAAACGATATTTAGCGGAATTATCACCATTTTTTACCAAATTTTTTTTCTATTTTTTGTATTCACCCAAATGTATTGTAAACACGTGTTTTAGATGTAAAATAATGTGAACTTAACGTTAAAAATATAAAAAGTATGATTAGTTCAATAGAAATGACTTAAGACGATATTTAGCGGATTCATCACCTGTATTTCAAAATTTTTTTTCTATTTTTTGTATTCACCCAAATGTATTGTAAATACGTGTTTTAGATGTAAAATAATGTGAACTTAACGATAAAAATATAAAAAGTATGATTAGTTCAATACAAATGACTTTAAACGATATTTAGCGGAATTATCACCATTTTTTACCAAATTTTTTTTCTATTTTTTGTATTCACCCAAATGTATTGTAAACACGTGTTTTAGATGTAAAATAATGTGAACTTAACGTTAAAAATATAAAAAGTATGATTAGTTTAATAGAAATGACTTAAGACGATATTTAGCGGTTTCATCACCTGTATTTCAAAATTTTTTTACGACCTTTTATATTCACCCAAATGTATTGTAAAGACGCGTTTTAGATGTAAAATTATGTGAACTTAACGATAAAAATATAAAAAGTATGATTAGTTCAATACAAATGACTTTAAACGATATTTAGCGGAATTATCACCATTTTTTACCAAATTTTTTCCCAAATTTTTTTTCTATTTTTTGTATTCACCCAAATGTATTGTAAATACGTGTTTTAGATGTAAAATAATGTGAACTTAACGATAAAAATATAAAAAGTATGATTAGTTCAATACAAATGACTTTAAACGATATTTAGCGGAGTTATCACCATTTTTTACCAAATTTTTTTTCTATTTTTTGTATTCACCCAAATGTATTGTAAACACGTGTTTTAGATGTAAAATAATGTGAACTTAACGTTAAAAATATAAAAAGTATGATTAGTTTAATAGAAATGACTTAAGACGATATTTAGCGGATTCATCAGCTGTATTTCAACATTTTTTTACGACCTTTTATATTCACCCAAATGTATTGTAAATACGTGTTTTAGATGTAAAATAATGTGAACTTAACGATAAAAATATAAAAAGTATGATTAGTTCAATACAAATGACTTTAATCGATATTTAGCGGAATTATCACAATTTTTTACCAAATTTTATCCCAAATTTTTTTTCTATTTTTTGTATTCACCCAAATGTATTGTAAATACGTGTTTTAGATGTAAAATAATGTGAACTTAACGATAAAAATATAAAAAGTATGATAAGTTCAATACAAATGACTTTAAACGATATTTAGCGGAATTATCACCATTTTTTACCCAATTTTTTCCCAAATTTTTTTTCTATTTTTTGTATTCACCCAAATGTATTGTAAATACGTGTTTTAGATGTAAAATAATGTGAACTTAACGATAAAAATATAAAAAGTATGATTAGTTCAATACAAATGACTTTAAACGATATTTAGCGGAATTATCACCATTTTTTACCAAATTTTTTTTCTATTTTTTGTATTCACCCAAATGTATTGTAAACACGTGTTTTAGATGTAAAATAATGTGAACTTAACGTTAAAAATATAAAAAGTATGATTAGTTTAATAGAAATGACTTAAGACGATATTTAGCGGTTTCATCACCTGTATTTCAAAATTTTTTTACGACCTTTTATATTCACCCAAATGTATTGTAAAGACGCGTTTTAGATGTAAAATTATGTGAACTTAACGATAAAAATATAAAAAGTATGATTAGTTCAATACAAATGACTTTAAACGATATTTAGCGGAATTATCACCATTTTTTACCAAATTTTTTTTCTATTTTTTGTATTCACCCAAATGTATTGTAAACACGTGTTTTAGATGTAAAATAATGTGAACTTAACGTTAAAAATATAAAAAGTATGATTAGTTTAATAGAAATGACTTAAGACGATATTTAGCGGATTCATCACCTGTATTTCAAAATTTTTTTACGACCTTTTATATTCACCCAAATGTATTGTAAAGACGTGTTTTAGATGTAAAATTATGTGAACTTAACGATAAAAATATAAAAAGTATGA
Organism: Diuraphis noxia; assembly: GCF_037042655.1. Taxonomy (NCBI): domain Eukaryota; kingdom Metazoa; phylum Arthropoda; class Insecta; order Hemiptera; family Aphididae; genus Diuraphis; species Diuraphis noxia. The sequence goes on from NW_028301721.1 coordinate 1,909,008, forward strand.
TTAGTTTAATAGAAATGACTTAAGACGATATTTAGCGGATTCATCAGCTGTATTTCAACATTTTTTTACGACCTTTTATATTCACCCAAATGTATTGTAAATACGTGTTTTAGATGTAAAATAATGTGAACTTAACGATAAAAATATAAAAAGTATGATTAGTTCAATACAAATGACTTTAATCGATATTTAGCGGAATTATCACCATTTTTTACCAAATTTTTTCCCAAATTTTTTTTCTATTTTTTGTATTCACCCAAATGTATTGTAAATACGTGTTTTAGATGTAAAATAATGTGAACTTAACGATAAAAATATAAAAAGTATGATAAGTTCAATACAAATGACTTTAAACGATATTTAGCGGAATTATCACCATTTTTTACCCAATTTTTTCCCAAATTTTTTTTCTATTTTTTGTATTCACCCAAATGTATTGTAAATACGTGTTTTAGATGTAAAATAATGTGAACTTAACGATAAAAATATAAAAAGTATGATTAGTTCAATACAAATGACTTTAACCGATATTTAGCGGAATTATCACCATTTTTTACCAAATTTTTTTTCTATTTTTTGTATTCACCCAAATGTATTGTAAACACGTGTTTTAGATGTAAAATAATGTGAACTTAACGTTAAAAATATAAAAAGTATGATTAGTTTAATAGAAATGACTTAAGACGATATTTAGCGGATTCATCACCTGTATTTCAAAATTTTTTTACGACCTTTTATATTCACCCAAATGTATTGTAAAGACGTGTTTTAGATGTAAAATAATGTGAACTTAACGATAAAAATATAAAAAGTATGATTAGTTCAATACAAATGACTTTAAACGATATTTAGCGGAATTATCACCATTTTTTACCCAATTTTTTCCCAAATTTTTTTTCTATTTTTTGTATTCACCCAAATGTATTGTAAATACGTGTTTTAGATGTAAAATAATGTGAACTTAACGATAAAAATATAAAAAGTATGATCAGTTCAATACAAATGACTTTAAACGATATTTAGCGGAATTATCACCATTTTTTACCAAATTTTTTTTCTATTTTTTGTATTCACCCAAATGTATTGTAAACACGTGTTTTAGATGTAAAATAATGTGAACTTAACGTTAAAAATATAAAAAGTATGATTAGTTCAATAGAAATGACTTAAGACGATATTTAGCGGATTCATCACCTGTATTTCAAAATTTTTTTTCTATTTTTTGTATTCACCCAAATGTATTGTAAATACGTGTTTTAGATGTAAAATAATGTGAACTTAACGATAAAAATATAAAAAGTATGATTAGTTCAATACAAATGACTTTAAACGATATTTAGCGGAATTATCACCATTTTTTACCAAATTTTTTTTCTATTTTTTGTATTCACCCAAATGTATTGTAAACACGTGTTTTAGATGTAAAATAATGTGAACTTAACGTTAAAAATATAAAAAGTATGATTAGTTTAATAGAAATGACTTAAGACGATATTTAGCGGTTTCATCACCTGTATTTCAAAATTTTTTTACGACCTTTTATATTCACCCAAATGTATTGTAAAGACGCGTTTTAGATGTAAAATTATGTGAACTTAACGATAAAAATATAAAAAGTATGATTAGTTCAATACAAATGACTTTAAACGATATTTAGCGGAATTATCACCATTTTTTACCAAATTTTTTCCCAAATTTTTTTTCTATTTTTTGTATTCACCCAAATGTATTGTAAATACGTGTTTTAGATGTAAAATAATGTGAACTTAACGATAAAAATATAAAAAGTATGATTAGTTCAATACAAATGACTTTAAACGATATTTAGCGGAGTTATCACCATTTTTTACCAAATTTTTTTTCTATTTTTTGTATTCACCCAAATGTATTGTAAACACGTTTTTTAGATGTAAAATAATGTGAACTTAACGTTAAAAATATAAAAAGTATGATTAGTTTAATAGAAATGACTTAAGACGATATTTAGCGGATTCATCAGCTGTATTTCAACATTTTTTTACGACCTTTTATATTCACCCAAATGTATTGTAAATACGTGTTTTAGATGTAAAATAATGTGAACTTAACGATAAAAATATAAAAAGTATGATTAGTTCAATACAAATGACTTTAATCGATATTTAGCGGAATTATCACAATTTTTTACCAAATTTTATCCCAAATTTTTTTTCTATTTTTTGTATTCACCCAAATGTATTGTAAATACGTGTTTTAGATGTAAAATAATGTGAACTTAACGATAAAAATATAAAAAGTATGATAAGTTCAATACAAATGACTTTAAACGATATTTAGCGGAATTATCACCATTTTTTACCCAATTTTTTCCCAAATTTTTTTTCTATTTTTTGTATTCACCCAAATGTATTGTAAATACGTGTTTTAGATGTAAAATAATGTGAACTTAACGATAAAAATATAAAAAGTATGATTAGTTCAATACAAATGACTTTAAACGATATTTAGCGGAATTATCACCATTTTTTACCAAATTTTTTTTCTATTTTTTGTATTCACCCAAATGTATTGTAAACACGTGTTTTAGATGTAAAATAATGTGAACTTAACGTTAAAAATATAAAAAGTATGATTAGTTTAATAGAAATGACTTAAGACGATATTTAGCGGATTCATCACCTGTATTTCAAAATTTTTTTACGACCTTTTATATTCACCCAAATGTATTGTAAATACGTGTTTTAGATGTAAAATAATGTGAACTTAACGATAAAAATATAAAAAGTATGATTAGTTCAATACAAATGACTTTAATCGATATTTAGCGGAATTATCACCATTTTTTACCAAATTTTTTCCCAAATTTTTTTTCTATTTTTTGTATTCACCCAAATGTATTGTAAATACGTGTTTTAGATGTAAAATAATGTGAACTTAACGATAAAAATATAAAAAGTATGATTAGTTCAATACAAATGACTTTAAACGATATTTAGCGGAATTATCACCATTTTTTACCAAATTTTTTCCCAAATTTTTTTTCTATTTTTTGTATTCACCCAAATGTATTGTAAACACGTGTTTTAGATGTAAAATAATGTGAACTTAACGTTAAAAATATAAAAAGTATGATTAGTTTAATAGAAATGACTTAAGACGATATTTAGCGGATTCATCACCTGTATTTCAAAATTTTTTTACGACCTTTTATATTCACCCAAATGTATTGTAAAGACGTGTTTTAGATGTAAAATAATGTGAACTTAACGATAAAAATATAAAATGTATGATTAGTTCAATACAAATGACTTTAAACGATATTTAGCGGAATTATCACCATTTTTTACCCAATTTTTTCCCAAATTTTTTTTCTATTTTTTGTATTCACCCAAATGTATTGTAAACACGTGTTTTAGATGTAAAATAATGTGAACTTAACGATAAAAATATAAAAAGTATGATAAGTTCAATACAAATGACTTTAAACGATATTTAGCGGAATTATCACCATTTTTTACCCAATTTTTTCCCAAATTTTTTTTCTATTTTTTGTATTCACCCAAATGTATTGTAAATACGTGTTTTAGATGTAAAATAATGTGAACTTAACGATAAAAATATAAAAAGTATGATTAGTTCAATACAAATGACTTTAAACGATATTTAGCGGAATTATCACCATTTTTTACCCAATTTTTTCCCAAATTTTTTTTCTATTTTTTGTATTCACCCAAATGTATTGTAAATACGTGTTTTAGATGTAAAATAATGTGAACTTAACGATAAAAATATAAAAAGTATGATTAGTTCAATACAAATGACTTTAAACGATATTTAGCGGAATTATCACCATTTTTTACCAAATTTTTTTTCTATTTTTTGTATTCACCCAAATGTATTGTAAACACGTGTTTTAGATGTAAAATAATGTGAACTTAACGTTAAAAATATAAAAAGTATGATTAGTTTAATAGAAATGACTTAAGACGATATTTAGCGGTTTCATCACCTGTATTTCAAAATTTTTTTACGACCTTTTATATTCACCCAAATGTATTGTAAAGACGCGTTTTAGATGTAAAATTATGTGAACTTAACGATAAAAATATAAAAAGTATGATTAGTTCAATACAAATGACTTTAAACGATATTTAGCGGAATTATCACCATTTTTTACCAAATTTTTTTTCTATTTTTTGTATTCACCCAAATGTATTGTAAACACGTGTTTTAGATGTAAAATAATGTGAACTTAACGTTAAAAATATAAAAACTATGATTAGTTTAATAGAAATGACTTAAGACGATATTTAGCGGATTCATCACCTGTATTTCAAAATTTTTTTACGACCTTTTATATTCACCCAAATGTATTGTAAAGACGTGTTTTAGATGTAAAATAATGTGAACTTAACGATAAAAATATAAAAAGTATGATTAGTTCAATACAAATGACTTTAAACGATATTTAGCGGAATTATCACCATTTTTTACCCAATTTTTTCCCAAATTTTTTTTCTATTTTTTGTATTCACCCAAATGTATTGTAAACACGTGTTTTAGATGTAAAATAATGTGAACTTAACGATAAAAATATAAAAAGTATGATTAGCTCAATACAAATGATTTTAAACGATATTTAGCGGAATTATCACCATTTTTTACCCAATTTTTTCCCAAATTTTTTTTCTATTTTTTGTATTCACCCAAATGTATTGTAAATACGTGTAGATGTAAAATAATGTGAACTTAACGTTAAAAATATAAAAAGTATGATTAGTTTAATAGAAATGACTTAAGACGATATTTAGCGGATTCATCACCTGTATTTCAAAATTTTTTTACGACCTTTTATATTCACCCAAATGTATTGTAAAGACGTGTTTTAGATGTAAAATAATGTGAACTTAACGATAAAAATATAAAAAGTATGATTAGTTCAATACAAATGACTTTAATCGATATTTAGCGGAATTATCACCATTTTTTACCAAATTTTTTCCCAAATTTTTTTTCTATTTTTTGTATTCACCCAAATGTATTGTAAATACGTGTTTTAGATGTAAAATAATGTGAACTTAACGATAAAAATATAAAAAGTATGATTAGTTCAATACAAATGACTTTAAACGATATTTAGCGGAATTATCACCATTTTTTACCAAATTTTTTCCCAAATTTTTTTTCTATTTTTTGTATTCACCCAAATGTATTGTAAATACGTGTTTTAGATGTAAAATAATGTGAACTTAACGATAAAAATATAAAAAGTATGATTAGTTCAATACAAATGACTTTAAACGATATTTAGCGGAATTATCACCATTTTTTACCCAATTTTTTCCCAAATTTTTTTTCTATTTTTTGTATTCACCCAAATGTATTGTAAACACGTGTTTTAGATGTAAAATAATGTGAACTTAACGTTAAAAATATAAAAAGTATGATTAGTTTAATAGAAATGACTTAAGACGATATTTAGCGGATTCATCACCTGTATTTCAAAATTTTTTTACGACCTTTTATATTCACCCAAATGTATTGTAAAGACGTGTTTTAGATGTAAAATAATGTGAACTTAACGATAAAAATATAAAAAGTATGATTAGTTCAATACAAATGACTTTAAACGATATTTAGCGGAATTATCACCATTTTTTACCCAATTTTTTCCCAAATTTTTTTTCTATTTTTTGTATTCACCCAAATGTATTGTAAACACGTGTTTTAGATGTAAAATAATGTGAACTTAACGATAAAAATATAAAAAGTATGATTAGCTCAATACAAATGATTTTAAACGATATTTAGCGGAATTATCACCATTTTTTACCCAATTTTTTCCCAAATTTTTTTTCTATTTTTTGTATTCACCCAAATGTATTGTAAATACGTGTAGATGTAAAATAATGTGAACTTAACGTTAAAAATATAAAAAGTATGATTAGTTTAATAGAAATGACTTAAGACGATATTTAGCGGATTCATCACCTGTATTTCAAAATTTTTTTACGACCTTTTATATTCACCCAAATGTATTGTAAAGACGTGTTTTAGATGTAAAATTATGTGAACTTAACGATAAAAATATAAAAAGTATGATTAGTTCAATACACATGACTTTAAACGATATTTAGCGGAATTATCACCATTTTTTACCCAATTTTTTCCCAAATTTTTTTTCTATTTTTTGTATTCACCCAAATGTATTGTAAATACGTGTTTTAGATGTAAAATAATGTGAACTTAACGTTAAAAATATAAAAAGTATGATAAGTTCAATACAAATGACTTTAAACGATATTTAGCGGAATTATCACCATTTTTTACCAAATTTTTTTTCTATTTTTTGTATTCACCCAAATGTATTGTAAATACGTGTTTTAGATGTAAAATAATGTGAACTTAACGTTAAAAATATAAAAAGTATGATTAGTTTAATAGAAATGACTTAAGACGATATTTAGCGGATTCATCACCTGTATTTCAAAATTTTTTTTCTATTTTTTGTATTCACCCAAATGTATTGTAAATACGTGTTTTAGATGTAAAATAATGTGAACTTAACGATAAAAATATAAAAAGTATGATTAGTTCAATACAAATGACTTTAAACGATATTTAGCGGAATTATCACCATTTTTTACCAAATTTTTTTTCTATTTTTTGTATTCACCCAAATGTATTGTAAACACGTGTTTTAGATGTAAAATAATGTGAACTTAACGTTAAAAATATAAAAAGTATGATTAGTTTAATAGAAATGACTTAAGACGATATTTAGCGGTTTCATCACCTGTATTTCAAAATTTTTTTACGACCTTTTATATTCACCCAAATGTATTGTAAAGACGCGTTTTAGATGTAAAATTATGTGAACTTAACGATAAAAATATAAAAAGTATGATTAGTTCAATACAAATGACTTTAAACGATATTTAGCGGAATTATCACCATTTTTTACCAAATTTTTTTTCTATTTTTTGTATTCACCCAAATGTATTGTAAACACGTGTTTTAGATGTAAAATAATGTGAACTTAACGTTAAAAATATAAAAAGTATGATTAGTTTAATAGAAATGACTTAAGACGATATTTAGCGGATTCATCACCTGTATTTCAAAATTTTTTTACGACCTTTTATATTCACCCAAATGTATTGTAAAGACGTGTTTTAGATGTAAAATAATGTGAACTTAACGATAAAAATATAAAAAGTATGATTAGTTCAATACAAATGACTTTAAACGATATTTAGCGGAATTATCACCATTTTTTACCAAATTTTTTTTCTATTTTTTGTATTCACCCAAATGTATTGTAAACACGTGTTTTAGATGTAAAATAATGTGAACTTAACGTTAAAAATATAAAAAGTATGATTAGTTTAATAGAAATGACTTAAGACGATATTTAGCGGATTCATCACCTGTATTTCAAAATTTTTTTACGACCTTTTATATTCACCCAAATGTATTGTAAAGACGTGTTTTAGATGTAAAATAATGTGAACTTAACGATAAAAATATAAAAAGTATGATAAGTTCAATACAAATGACTTTAAACGATATTTAGCGGAATTATCACCATTTTTTACCCAATTTTTTCCCAAATTTTTTTTCTATTTTTTGTATTCACCCAAATGTATTGTAAATACGTGTTTTAGATGTAAAATAATGTGAACTTAACGATAAAAATATAAAAAGTATGATTAGTTCAATACAAATGACTTTAAACGATATTTAGCGGAATTATCACCATTTTTTACCCAATTTTTTCCCAAATTTTTTTTCTATTTTTTGTATTCACCCAAATGTATTGTAAATACGTGTTTTAGATGTAAAATAATGTGAACTTAACGATAAAAATATAAAAAGTATGATTAGTTCAATACAAATGACTTTAAACGATATTTAGCGGAATTATCACCATTTTTTACCAAATTTTTTTTCTATTTTTTGTATTCACCCAAATGTATTGTAAACACGTGTTTTAGATGTAAAATAATGTGAACTTAACGTTAAAAATATAAAAAGTATGATTAGTTTAATAGAAATGACTTAAGACGATATTTAGCGGTTTCATCACCTGTATTTCAAAATTTTTTTACGACCTTTTATATTCACCCAAATGTATTGTAAAGACGCGTTTTAGATGTAAAATTATGTGAACTTAACGATAAAAATATAAAAAGTATGATTAGTTCAATACAAATGACTTTAAACGATATTTAGCGGGATTATCACCATTTTTTACCCAATTTTTTCCCAAATTTTTTTTCTATTTTTTGTATTCACCCAAATGTATTGTAAACACGTGTTTTAGATGTAAAATAATGTGAACTTAACGATAAAAATATAAAAAGTATGATTAGCTCAATACAAATGATTTTAAACGATATTTAGCGGAATTATCACCATTTTTTACCCAATTTTTTCCCAAATTTTTTTTCTATTTTTTGTATTCACCCAAATGTATTGTAAATACGTGTTTTAGATGTAATATAATGTGAACTTAACGTTAAAAATATAAAAAGTATGATTAGTTTAATAGAAATGACTTAAGACGATATTTAGCGGATTCATCACCTGTATTTCAAAATTTTTTTACGACCTTTTATATTCACCCAAATGTATTGTAAAGACGTGTTTTAGATGTAAAATTATGTGAACTTAACGATAAAAATATAAAAAGTATGATTAGTTCAATACACATGACTTTAAACGATATTTAGCGGAATTATCACCATTTTTTACCCAATTTTTTCCCAAATTTTTTTTCTATTTTTTGTATTCACCCAAATGTATTGTAAATACGTGTTTTAGATGTAAAATAATGTGAACTTAACGTTAAAAATATAAAAAGTATGATAAGTTCAATACAAATGACTTTAAACGATATTTAGCGGAATTATCACCATTTTTTACCAAATTTTTTTTCTATTTTTTGTATTCACCCAAATGTATTGTAAACACGTGTTTTAGATGTAAAATAATGTGAACTTAACGTTAAAAATATAAAAAGTATGATTAGTTTAATAGAAATGACTTAAGACGATATTTAGCGGATTCATCACCTGTATTTCAAAATTTTTTTTCTATTTTTTGTATTCACCCAAATGTATTGTAAATACGTGTTTTAGATGTAAAATAATGTGAAATTAACGATAAAAATATAAAAAGTATGATTAGTTCAATACAAATGACTTTAAACGATATTTAGCGGAATTATCACCATTTTTTACCAAATTTTTTTTCTATTTTTTGTATTCACCCAAATGTATTGTAAACACGTGTTTTAGATGTAAAATAATGTGAACTTAACGTTAAAAATATAAAAAGTATGATTAGTTTAATAGAAATGACTTAAGACGATATTTAGCGGTTTCATCACCTGTATTTCAAAATTTTTTTACGACCTTTTATATTCACCCAAATGTATTGTAAAGACGCTTTTTAGATGTAAAATTATGTGAACTTAACGATAAAAATATAAAAAGTATGATTAGTTCAATACAAATGACTTTAAACGATATTTAGCGGAATTATCACCATTTTTTACCAAATTTTTTTTCTATTTTTTGTATTCACCCAAATGTATTGTAAACACGTGTTTTAGATGTAAAATAATGTGAACTTAACGTTAAAAATATAAAAAGTATGATTAGTTTAATAGAAATGACTTAAGACGATATTTAGCGGATTCATCACCTGTATTTCAAAATTTTTTTACGACCTTTTATATTCACCCAAATGTATTGTAAAGACGTGTTTTAGATGTAAAATAATGTGAACTTAACGATAAAAATATAAAAAGTATGATTAGTTCAATACAAATGACTTTAAACGATATTTAGCGGAATTATCACCATTTTTTACCAAATTTTTTTTCTATTTTTTGTATTCACCCAAATGTATTGTAAACACGTGTTTTAGATGTAAAATAATGTGAACTTAACGTTAAAAATATAAAAAGTATGATTAGTTTAATAGAAATGACTTAAGACGATATTTAGCGGATTCATCACCTGTATTTCAAAATTTTTTTACGACCTTTTATATTCACCCAAATGTATTGTAAAGACGTGTTTTAGATGTAAAATAATGTGAACTTAACGATAAAAATATAAAAAGTATGATAAGTTCAATACAAATGACTTTAAACGATATTTAGCGGAATTATCACCATTTTTTACCCAATTTTTTCCCAAATTTTTTTTCTATTTTTTGTATTCACCCAAATGTATTGTAAATACGTGTTTTAGATGTAAAATAATGTGAACTTAACGATAAAAATATAAAAAGTATGATTAGTTCAATACAAATGACTTTAAACGATATTTAGCGGAATTATCACCATTTTTTACCCAATTTTTTCCCAAATTTTTTTTCTATTTTTTGTATTCACCCAAATGTATTGTAAATACGTGTTTTAGATGTAAAATAATGTGAACTTAACGATAAAAATATAAAAAGTATGATTAGTTCAATACAAATGACTTTAAACGATATTTAGCGGAATTATCACCATTTTTTACCAAATTTTTTTTCTATTTTTTGTATTCACCCAAATGTATTGTAAACACGTGTTTTAGATGTAAAATAATGTGAACTTAACGTTAAAAATATAAAAAGTATGATTAGTTTAATAGAAATGACTTAAGACGATATTTAGCGGTTTCATCACCTGTATTTCAAAATTTTTTTACGACCTTTTATATTCACCCAAATGTATTGTAAAGACGCGTTTTAGATGTAAAATTATGTGAACTTAACGATAAAAATATAAAAAGTATGATTAGTTCAATACAAATGACTTTAAACGATATTTAGCGGGATTATCACCATTTTTTACCCAATTTTTTCCCAAATTTTTTTTCTATTTTTTGTATTCACCCAAATGTATTGTAAACACGTGTTTTAGATGTAAAATAATGTGAACTTAACGATAAAAATATAAAAAGTATGATTAGCTCAATACAAATGATTTTAAACGATATTTAGCGGAATTATCACCATTTTTTACCCAATTTTTTCCCAAATTTTTTTTCTATTTTTTGTATTCACCCAAATGTATTGTAAATACGTGTTTTAGATGTAAAATAATGTGAACTTAACGTTAAAAATATAAAAAGTATGATTAGTTTAATAGAAATGACTTAAGACGATATTTAGCGGATTCATCACCTGTATTTCAAAATTTTTTTACGACCTTTTATATTCACCCAAATGTATTGTAAAGACGTGTTTTAGATGTAAAATTATGTGAACTTAACGATAAAAATATAAAAAGTATGATTAGTTCAATACACATGACTTTAAACGATATTTAGCGGAATTATCACCATTTTTTACCCAATTTTTTCCCAAATTTTTTTTCTATTTTTTGTATTCACCCAAATGTATTGTAAATACGTGTTTTAGATGTAAAATAATGTGAACTTAACGTTAAAAATATAAAAAGTATGATAAGTTCAATACAAATGACTTTAAACGATATTTAGCGGAATTATCACCATTTTTTACCAAATTTTTTTTCTATTTTTTGTATTCACCCAAATGTATTGTAAACACGTGTTTTAGATGTAAAATAATGTGAACTTAACGTTAAAAATATAAAAAGTATGATTAGTTTAATAGAAATGACTTAAGACGATATTTAGCGGATTCATCACCTGTATTTCAAAATTTTTTTTCTATTTTTTGTATTCACCCAAATGTATTGTAAATACGTGTTTTAGATGTAAAATAATGTGAACTTAACGATAAAAATATAAAAAGTATGATTAGTTCAATACAAATGACTTTAAACGATATTTAGCGGAATTATCACCATTTTTTACCAAATTTTTTTTCTATTTTTTGTATTCACCCAAATGTATTGTAAACACGTGTTTTAGATGTAAAATAATGTGAACTTAACGTTAAAAATATAAAAAGTATGATTAGTTTAATAGAAATGACTTAAGACGATATTTAGCGGTTTCATCACCTGTATTTCAAAATTTTTTTACGACCTTTTATATTCACCCAAATGTATTGTAAAGACGCGTTTTAGATGTAAAATTATGTGAACTTAACGATAAAAATATAAAAAGTATGATTAGTTCAATACAAATGACTTTAAACTATATTTAGCGGAATTATCACCATTTTTTACCAAATTTTTTTTCTATTTTTTGTATTCACCCAAATGTATTGTAAACACGTGTTTTAGATGTAAAATAATGTGAACTTAACGTTAAAAATATAAAAAGTATGATTAGTTTAATAGAAATGACTTAAGACGATATTTAGCGGATTCATCACCTGTATTTCAAAATTTTTTTACGACCTTTTATATTCACCCAAATGTATTGTAAAGACGTGTTTTAGATGTAAAATAATGTGAACTTAACGATAAAAATATAAAAAGTATGATTAGTTCAATACAAATGACTTTAAACGATATTTAGCGGAATTATCACCATTTTTTACCCAATTTTTTCCCAAATTTTTTTTCTATTTTTTGTATTCACCCAAATGTATTGTAAACACGTGTTTTAGATGTAAAATAATGTGAACTTAACGATAAAAATATAAAAAGTATGATAAGTTCAATACAAATGACTTTAAACGATATTTAGCGGAATTATCACCATTTTTTACCCAATTTTTTCCCAAATTTTTTTTCTATTTTTTGTATTCACCCAAATGTATTGTAAATACGTGTTTTAGATGTAAAATAATGTGAACTTAACGATAAAAATATAAAAAGTATGATTAGTTCAATACAAATGACTTTAAACGATATTTAGCGGAATTATCACCATTTTTTACCCAATTTTTTCCCAAATTTTTTTTCTATTTTTTGTATTCACCCAAATGTATTGTAAATACGTGTTTTAGATGTAAAATAATGTGAACTTAATGATAAAAATATAAAAAGTATGATTAGTTCAATACAAATGACTTTAAACGATATTTAGCGGAATTATCACCATTTTTTACCAAATTTTTTTTCTATTTTTTGTATTCACCCAAATGTATTGTAAACACGTGTTTTAGATGTAAAATAATGTGAACTTAACGTTAAAAATATAAAAAGTATGATTAGTTTAATAGAAATGACTTAAGACGATATTTAGCGGTTTCATCACCTGTATTTCAAAATTTTTTTACGACCTTTTATATTCACCCAAATGTATTGTAAAGACGCGTTTTAGATGTAAAATTATGTGAACTTAACGATAAAAATATAAAAAGTATGATTAGTTCAATACAAATGACTTTAAACGATATTTAGCGGAATTATCACCATTTTTTACCAAATTTTTTTTCTATTTTTTGTATTCACCCAAATGTATTGTAAACACGTGTTTTAGATGTAAAATAATGTGAACTTAACGTTAAAAATATAAAAAGTATGATTAGTTTAATAGAAATGACTTAAGACGATATTTAGCGGATTCATCACCTGTATTTCAAAATTTTTTTACGACCTTTTATATTCACCCAAATGTATTGTAAAGACGTGTTTTAGATGTAAAATAATGTGAACTTAACGATAAAAATATAAAAAGTATGATTAGTTCAATACAAATGACTTTAAACGATATTTAGCGGAATTATCACCATTTTTTACCCAATTTTTTCCCAAATTTTTTTTCTATTTTTTGTATTCACCCAAATGTATTGTAAATACGTGTTTTAGATGTAAAATAATGTGAACTTAACGATAAAAATATAAAAAGTATGATTAGTTCAATACAAATGACTTTAAACGATATTTAGCGGAATTATCACCATTTTTTACCAAATTTTTTCCCAAATTTTTTTTCTATTTTTTGTATTCACCCAAATGTATTGTAAATACGTGTTTTAGATGTAAAATAATGTGAACTTAACGATAAAAATATAAAAAGTATGATTAGTTCAATACAAATGACTTTAAACGATATTTAGCGGAATTATCACCATTTTTTACCAAATTTTTTTTCTATTTTTTGTATTCACCCAAATGTATTGTAAACACGTGTTTTAGATGTAAAATAATGTGAACTTAACGTTAAAAATATAAAAAGTATGATTAGTTTAATAGAAATGACTTAAGACGATATTTAGCGGTTTCATCACCTGTATTTCAAAATTTTTTTACGACCTTTTATATTCACCCAAATGTATTGTAAAGACGCGTTTTAGATGTAAAATTATGTGAACTTAACGATAAAAATATAAAAAGTATGATTAGTTCAATACAAATGACTTTAAACGATATTTAGCGAAAGTATCACCATTTTTTACCCAATTTTTTCCCAAATTTTTTTTCTATTTTTTGTATTCACCAAATGTATTGTAAATACGTGTTTTAGATGTAAAATAATGTGAACTTAACGATAAAAATATAAAAAGTATGATTAGTTCAATACAAATGACTTTAAACGATATTTAGCGGAATTATCACCATTTTTTACCAAATTTTTTTTCTATTTTTTGTATTCACCCAAATGTATTGTAAACACGTGTTTTAGATGTAAAATAATGTGAACTTAACGTTAAAAATATAAAAAGTATGATTAGTTTAATAGAAATGACTTAAGACGATATTTAGCGGTTTCATCACCTGTATTTCAAAATTTTTTTACGACCTTTTATATTCACCCAAATGTATTGTAAAGACGCGTTTTAGATGTAAAATTATGTGAACTTAACGATAAAAATATAAAAAGTATGATTAGTTCAATACAAATGACTTTAAACGATATTTAGCGGAATTATCACCATTTTTTACCAAATTTTTTTTCTATTTTTTGTATTCACCCAAATGTATTGTAAACACGTGTTTTAGATGTAAAATAATGTGAACTTAACGTTAAAAATATAAAAAGTATGATTAGTTTAATAGAAATGACTTAAGACGATATTTAGCGGATTCATCACCTGTATTTCAAAATTTTTTTACGACCTTTTATATTCACCCAAATGTATTGTAAAGACGTGTTTTAGATGTAAAATAATGTGAACTTAACGATAAAAATATAAAAAGTATGATTAGTTCAATACAAATGACTTTAAACGATATTTAGCGGAATTATCACCATTTTTTACCCAATTTTTTCCCAAATTTTTTTTCTATTTTTTGTATTCACCCAAATGTATTGTAAACACGTGTTTTAGATGTAAAATAATGTGAACTTAACGATAAAAATATAAAAAGTATGATAAGTTCAATACAAATGACTTTAAACGATATTTAGCGGAATTATCACCATTTTTTACCCAATTTTTTCCCAAATTTTTTTTCTATTTTTTGTATTCACCCAAATGTATTGTAAATACGTGTTTTAGATGTAAAATAATGTGAACTTAACGATAAAAATATAAAAAGTATGATTAGTTCAATACAAATGACTTTAAACGATATTTAGCGGAATTATCACCATTTTTTACCAAATTTTTTTTCTATTTTTTGTATTCACCCAAATGTATTGTAAACACGTGTTTTAGATGTAAAATAATGTGAACTTAACGTTAAAAATATAAAAAGTATGATTAGTTTAATAGAAATGACTTAAGACGATATTTAGCGGTTTCATCACCTGTATTTCAAAATTTTTTTACGACCTTTTATATTCACCCAAATGTATTGTAAAGACGCGTTTTAGATGTAAAATTATGTGAACTTAACGATAAAAATATAAAAAGTATGATTAGTTCAATACAAATGACTTTAAACGATATTTAGCGAAATTATCACCATTTTTTACCCAATTTTTTCCCAAATTTTTTTTCTATTTTTTGTATTCACCAAATGTATTGTAAATACGTGTTTTAGATGTAAAATAATGTGAACTTAACGATAAAAATATAAAAAGTATGATTAGTTTAATAGAAATGACTTAAGACGATATTTAGCGGTTTCATCACCTGTATTTCAAAATTTTTTTACGACCTTTTATATTCACCCAAATGTATTGTAAAGACGCGTTTTAGATGTAAAATTATGTGAACTTAACGATAAAAATATAAAAAGTATGATTAGTTCAATACAAATGACTTTAAACGATATTTAGCGGAATTATCACCATTTTTTACCAAATTTTTTTTCTATTTTTTGTATTCACCCAAATGTATTGTAAACACGTGTTTTAGATGTAAAATAATGTGAACTTAACGTTAAAAATATAAAAAGTATGATTAGTTTAATAGAAATGACTTAAGACGATATTTAGCGGATTCATCACCTGTATTTCAAAATTTTTTTACGACCTTTTATATTCACCCAAATGTATTGTAAAGACGTGTTTTAGATGTAAAATAATGTGAACTTAACGATAAAAATATAAAAAGTATGATTAGTTCAATACAAATGACTTTAAACGATATTTAGCGGAATTATCACCATTTTTTACCCAATTTTTTCCCAAATTTTTTTTCTATTTTTTGTATTCACCCAAATGTATTGTAAACACGTGTTTTAGATGTAAAATAATGTGAACTTAACGATAAAAATATAAAAAGTATGATAAGTTCAATACAAATGACTTTAAACGATATTTAGCGGAATTATCACCATTTTTTACCCAATTTTTTCCCAAATTTTTTTTCTATTTTTTGTATTCACCCAAATGTATTGTAAATACGTGTTTTAGATGTAAAATATTGTGAACTTAACGATAAAAATATAAAAAGTATGATTAGTTCAATACAAATGACTTTAAACGATATTTAGCGGAATTATCACCATTTTTTACCAAATTTTTTTTCTATTTTTTGTATTCACCCAAATGTATTGTAAACACGTGTTTTAGATGTAAAATAATGTGAACTTAACGTTAAAAATATAAAAAGTATGATTAGTTTAATAGAAATGACTTAAGACGATATTTAGCGGTTTCATCACCTGTATTTCAAAATTTTTTTACGACCTTTTATATTCACCCAAATGTATTGTAAAGACGCGTTTAAGATGTAAAATTATGTGAACTTAACGATAAAAATATAAAAAGTATGATTAGTTCAATACAAATGACTTTAAACGATATTTAGCGGAATTATCACCATTTTTTACCAAATTTTTTTTCTATTTTTTGTATTCACCAAAATGTATTGTAAACACGTGTTTTAGATGTAAAATAATGTGAACTTAACGTTAAAAATATAAAAAGTATGATTAGTTTAATAGAAATGACTTAAGACGATATTTAGCGGATTCATCACCTGTATTTCAAAATTTTTTTACGACCTTTTATATTCACCCAAATGTATTGTAAAGACGTGTTTTAGATGTAAAATAATGTGAACTTAACGATAAAAATATAAAAAGTATGATTAGTTCAATACAAATGACTTTAAACGATATTTAGCGGAATTATCACCATTTTTTACCAAATTTTTTTTCTATTTTTTGTATTCACCCAAATGTATTGTAAACACGTGTTTTAGATGTAAAATAATGTGAACTTAACGTTAAAAATATAAAAAGTATGATTAGTTTAATAGAAATGACTTAAGACGTTATTTAGCGGTTTCATCACCTGTATTTCAAAATTTTTTTACGACCTTTTATATTCACCCAAATGTATTGTAAAGACGTGTTTTAGATGTAAAATAATGTGAACTTAACGATAAAAATATAAAAAGTATGATTAGTTCAATACAAATGACTTTAAACGATATTTAGCGGAATTATCACCATTTTTTACCCAATTTTTTCCCAAATTTTTTTTCTATTTTTTGTATTCACCCAAATGTATTGTAAACACGTGTTTTAGATGTAAAATAATGTGAACTTAACGATAAAAATATAAAAAGTATGATAAGTTCAATACAAATGACTTTAAACGATATTTAGCGGAATTATCACCATTTTTTACCCAATTTTTTCCCAAATTTTTTTTCTATTTTTTGTATTCACCCAAATGTATTGTAAATACGTGTTTTAGATGTAAAATATTGTGAACTTAACGATAAAAATATAAAAAGTATGATTAGTTCAATACAAATGACTTTAAACGATATTTAGCGGAATTATCACCATTTTTTACCCAATTTTTTCCCAAATTTTTTTTCTATTTTTTGTATTCACCCAAATGTATTGTAAATACGTGTTTTAGATGTAAAATAATGTGAACTTAACGATAAAAATATAAAAAGTATGATTAGTTCAATACAAATGACTTTAAACGATATTTAGCGGAATTATCACCATTTTTTACCAAATTTTTTTTCTATTTTTTGTATTCACCCAAATGTATTGTAAACACGTGTTTTAGATGTAAAATAATGTGAACTTAACGTTAAAAATATAAAAAGTATGATTAGTTTAATAGAAATGAATTAAGACGATATTTAGCGGTTTCATCACCTGTATTTCAAAATTTTTTTACGACCTTTTATATTCACCCAAATGTATTGTAAAGACGTGTTTTAGATGTAAAATTATGTGAACTTAACGATAAAAATATAAAAAGTATGATTAGTTTAATAGAAATGACTTAAGACGATATTTAGCGGATTCATCAGCTGTATTTCAACATTTTTTTACGACCTTTTATATTCACCCAAATGTATTGTAAATACGTGTTTTAGATGTAAAATAATGTGAACTTAATGATAAAAATATAAAAAGTATGATTAGTTCAATACAAATGACTTTAAACGATATTTAGCGGAATTATCACCATTTTTTACCAAATTTTTTTTCTATTTTTTGTATTCACCCAAATGTATTGTAAACACGTGTTTTAGATGTAAAATAATGTGAACTTAACGTTAAAAATATAAAAAGTATGATTAGTTTAATAGAAATGACTTAAGACGATATTTAGCGGTTTCATCACCTGTATTTCAAAATTTTTTTACGACCTTTTATATTCACCCAAATGTATTGTAAAGACGCGTTTTAGATGTAAAATTATGTGAACTTAACGATAAAAATATAAAAAGTATGATTAGTTCAATACAAATGACTTTAAACGATATTTAGCGGAATTATCACCATTTTTTACCAAATTTTTTTTCTATTTTTTGTATTCACCCAAATGTATTGTAAACACGTGTTTTAGATGTAAAATAATGTGAACTTAACGTTAAAAATATAAAAAGTATGATTAGTTTAATAGAAATGACTTAAGACGATATTTAGCGGATTCATCACCTGTATTTCAAAATTTTTTTACGACCTTTTATATTCACCCAAATGTATTGTAAATACGTGTTTTAGATGTAAAATAATGTGAACTTAACGATAAAAATATAAAAAGTATGATTAGTTCAATACAAATGACTTTAAACGATATTTAGCGGAATTATCACCATTTTTTACCAAATTTTTTTTCTATTTTTTGTATTCACCAAAATGTATTGTAAACACGTGTTTTAGATGTAAAATAATGTGAACTTAACGTTAAAAATATAAAAAGTATGATTAGTTTAATAGAAATGACTTAAGACGATATTTAGCGGATTCATCACCTGTATTTCAAAATTTTTTTACGACCTTTTATATTCACCCAAATGTATTGTAAAGACGTGTTTTAGATGTAAAATAATGTGAACTTAACGATAAAAATATAAAAAGTATGATTAGTTCAATACAAATGACTTTAAACGATATTTAGCGGAATTATCACCATTTTTTACCAAATTTTTTTTCTATTTTTTGTATTCACCCAAATGTATTGTAAACACGTGTTTTAGATGTAAAATAATGTGAACTTAACGTTAAAAATATAAAAAGTATGATTAGTTTAATAGAAATGACTTAAGACGTTATTTAGCGGTTTCATCACCTGTATTTCAAAATTTTTTTACGACCTTTTATATTCACCCAAATGTATTGTAAAGACGTGTTTTAGATGTAAAATAATGTGAACTTAACGATAAAAATATAAAAAGTATGATTAGTTCAATACAAATGACTTTAAACGATATTTAGCGGAATTATCACCATTTTTTACCCAATTTTTTCCCAAATTTTTTTTCTATTTTTTGTATTCACCCAAATGTATTGTAAACACGTGTTTTAGATGTAAAATAATGTGAACTTAACGATAAAAATATAAAAAGTATGATAAGTTCAATACAAATGACTTTAAACGATATTTAGCGGAATTATCACCATTTTTTACCCAATTTTTTCCCAAATTTTTTTTCTATTTTTTGTATTCACCCAAATGTATTGTAAATACGTGTTTTAGATGTAAAATATTGTGAACTTAACGATAAAAATATAAAAAGTATGATTAGTTCAATACAAATGACTTTAAACGATATTTAGCGGAATTATCACCATTTTTTACCCAATTTTTTCCCAAATTTTTTTTCTATTTTTTGTATTCACCCAAATGTATTGTAAATACGTGTTTTAGATGTAAAATAATGTGAACTTAACGATAAAAATATAAAAAGTATGATTAGTTCAATACAAATGACTTTAAACGATATTTAGCGGAATTATCACCATTTTTTACCAAATTTTTTTTCTATTTTTTGTATTCACCCAAATGTATTGTAAACACGTGTTTTAGATGTAAAATAATGTGAACTTAACGTTAAAAATATAAAAAGTATGATTAGTTTAATAGAAATGAATTAAGACGATATTTAGCGGTTTCATCACCTGTATTTCAAAATTTTTTTACGACCTTTTATATTCACCCAAATGTATTGTAAAGACGTGTTTTAGATGTAAAATTATGTGAACTTAACGATAAAAATATAAAAAGTATGATTAGTTTAATAGAAATGACTTAAGACGATATTTAGCGGATTCATCAGCTGTATTTCAACATTTTTTTACGACCTTTTATATTCACCCAAATGTATTGTAAATACGTGTTTTAGATGTAAAATAATGTGAACTTAATGATAAAAATATAAAAAGTATGATTAGTTCAATACAAATGACTTTAAACGATATTTAGCGGAATTATCACCATTTTTTACCAAATTTTTTTTCTATTTTTTGTATTCACCCAAATGTATTGTAAACACGTGTTTTAGATGTAAAATAATGTGAACTTAACGTTAAAAATATAAAAAGTATGATTAGTTTAATAGAAATGACTTAAGACGATATTTAGCGGTTTCATCACCTGTATTTCAAAATTTTTTTACGACCTTTTATATTCACCCAAATGTATTGTAAAGACGCGTTTTAGATGTAAAATTATGTGAACTTAACGATAAAAATATAAAAAGTATGATTAGTTCAATACAAATGACTTTAAACGATATTTAGCGGAATTATCACCATTTTTTACCAAATTTTTTTTCTATTTTTTGTATTCACCCAAATGTATTGTAAACACGTGTTTTAGATGTAAAATAATGTGAACTTAACGTTAAAAATATAAAAAGTATGATTAGTTTAATAGAAATGACTTAAGACGATATTTAGCGGATTCATCACCTGTATTTCAAAATTTTTTTACGACCTTTTATATTCACCCAAATGTATTGTAAAGACGTGTTTTAGATGTAAAATAATGTGAACTTAACGATAAAAATATAAAAAGTATGATTAGTTCAATACAAATGACTTTAAACGATATTTAGCGGAATTATCACCATTTTTTACCCAATTTTTTCCCAAATTTTTTTTCTATTTTTTGTATTCACCCAAATGTATTGTAAACACGTGTTTTAGATGTAAAATAATGTGAACTTAACGATAAAAATATAAAAAGTATGATAAGTTCAATACAAATGACTTTAAACGATATTTAGCGGAATTATCACCATTTTTTACCCAATTTTTTCCCAAATTTTTTTTCTATTTTTTGTATTCACCCAAATGTATTGTAAATACGTGTTTTAGATGTAAAATATTGTGAACTTAACGATAAAAATATAAAAAGTATGATTAGTTCAATACAAATGACTTTAAACGATATTTAGCGGAATTATCACCATTTTTTACCAAATTTTTTTTCTATTTTTTGTATTCACCCAAATGTATTGTAAATACGTGTTTTAGATGTAAAATAATGTGAACTTAATGATAAAAATATAAAAAGTATGATTAGTTCAATACAAATGACTTTAAACGATATTTAGCGGAATTATCACCATTTTTTACCAAATTTTTTTTCTATTTTTTGTATTCACCCAAATGTATTGTAAACACGTGTTTTAGATGTAAAATAATGTGAACTTAACGTTAAAAATATAAAAAGTATGATTAGTTTAATAGAAATGACTTAAGACGATATTTAGCGGTTTCATCACCTGTATTTCAAAATTTTTTTACGACCTTTTATATTCACCCAAATGTATTGTAAAGACGCGTTTTAGATGTAAAATTATGTGAACTTAACGATAAAAATATAAAAAGTATGATTAGTTCAATACAAATGACTTTAAACGATATTTAGCGGAATTATCACCATTTTTTACCAAATTTTTTTTCTATTTTTTGTATTCACCAAAATGTATTGTAAACACGTGTTTTAGATGTAAAATAATGTGAACTTAACGTTAAAAATATAAAAAGTATGATTAGTTTAATAGAAATGACTTAAGACGATATTTAGCGGATTCATCACCTGTATTTCAAAATTTTTTTACGACCTTTTATATTCACCCAAATGTATTGTAAAGACGTGTTTTAGATGTAAAATAATGTGAACTTAACGATAAAAATATAAAAAGTATGATTAGTTCAATACAAATGACTTTAAACGATATTTAGCGGAATTATCACCATTTTTTACCAAATTTTTTTTCTATTTTTTGTATTCACCCAAATGTATTGTAAACACGTGTTTTAGATGTAAAATAATGTGAACTTAACGTTAAAAATATAAAAAGTATGATTAGTTTAATAGAAATGACTTAAGACGTTATTTAGCGGTTTCATCACCTGTATTTCAAAATTTTTTTACGACCTTTTATATTCACCCAAATGTATTGTAAAGACGTGTTTTAGATGTAAAATTATGTGAACTTAACGATAAAAATATAAAAAGTATGATTAGTTTAATAGAAATGACTTAAGACGATATTTAGCGGATTCATCAGCTGTATTTCAACATTTTTTTACGACCTTTTATATTCACCCAAATGTATTGTAAATACGTGTTTTAGATGTAAAATAATGTGAACTTAACGATAAAAATATAAAAAGTATGATTAGTTCAATACAAATGACTTTAAACGATATTTAGCGGAATTATCACCATTTTTTACCAAATTTTTTTTCTATTTTTTGTATTCACCCAAATGTATTGTAAACACGTGTTTTAGATGTAAAATAATGTGAACTTAACGTTAAAAATATAAAAAGTATGATTAGTTTAATAGAAATGAATTAAGACGATATTTAGCGGTTTCATCACCTGTATTTCAAAATTTTTTTACGACCTTTTATATTCACCCAAATGTATTGTAAAGACGTGTTTTAGATGTAAAATTATGTGAACTTAACGATAAAAATATAAAAAGTATGATTAGTTTAATAGAAATGACTTAAGACGATATTTAGCGGATTCATCAGCTGTATTTCAACATTTTTTTACGACCTTTTATATTCACCCAAATGTATTGTAAATACGTGTTTTAGATGTAAAATAATGTGAACTTAATGATAAAAATATAAAAAGTATGATTAGTTCAATACAAATGACTTTAAACGATATTTAGCGGAATTATCACCATTTTTTACCAAATTTTTTCCCAAATTTTTTTTCTATTTTTTGTATTCACCCAAATGTATTGTAAATACGTGTTTTAGATGTAAAATAATGTGAACTTAACGATAAAAATATAAAAAGTATGATAAGTTCAATACAAATGACTTTAAACGATATTTAGCGGAATTATCACCATTTTTTACCCAATTTTTTCCCAAATTTTTTTTCTATTTTTTGTATTCACCCAAATGTATTGTAAATACGTGTTTTAGATGTAAAATAATGTGAACTTAACGATAAAAATATAAAAAGTATGATTAGTTCAATACAAATGAC
This sequence comes from Diuraphis noxia, assembly GCF_037042655.1. Lineage (NCBI taxonomy): Eukaryota > Metazoa > Arthropoda > Insecta > Hemiptera > Aphididae > Diuraphis > Diuraphis noxia. The sequence continues at coordinate 1,932,938 of NW_028301721.1, forward strand.
TTTAAACGATATTTAGCGGAATTATCACCATTTTTTACCAAATTTTTTTTCTATTTTTTGTATTCACCCAAATGTATTGTAAACACGTGTTTTAGATGTAAAATAATATGAACTTAACGTTAAAAATATAAAAAGTATGATTAGTTTAATAGAAATGACTTAAGACGATATTTAGCGGTTTCATCACCTGTATTTCAAAATTTTTTTACGACCTTTTATATTCACCCAAATGTATTGTAAAGACGCGTTTTAGATGTAAAATTATGTGAACTTAACGATAAAAATATAAAAAGTATGATTAGTTCAATACAAATGACTTTAAACGATATTTAGCGGAATTATCACCATTTTTTACCAAATTTTTTTTCTATTTTTTGTATTCACCCAAATGTATTGTAAACCCGTGTTTTAGATGTAAAATAATGTGAACTTAACGATAAAAATATAAAAAGTATGATTAGTTCAATACAAATGACTTTAAACGATATTTAGCGGAATTATCACCATTTTTTACCCAATTTTTTCCCAAATTTTTTTTCTATTTTTTGTATTCACCCAAATGTATTGTAAATACGTGTTTTAGATGTAAAATAATGTGAACTTAACGATAAAAATATAAAAAGTATGATTAGTTCAATACAAATGACTTTAAACGATATTTAGCGGAATTATCACCATTTTTTACCAAATTTTTTTTCTATTTTTTGTATTCACCCAAATGTATTGTAAACACGTGTTTTAGATGTAAAATAATGTGAACTTAACGTTAAAAATATAAAAAGTATGATTAGTTTAATAGAAATGACTTAAGACGATATTTAGCGGTTTCATCACCTGTATTTCAAAATTTTTTTACGACCTTTTATATTCACCCAAATGTATTGTAAAGACGCGTTTTAGATGTAAAATTATGTGAACTTAACGTTAAAAATATAAAAAGTATGATTAGTTTAATAGAAATGACTTAAGACGATATTTAGCGGATTCATCACCTGTATTTCAAAATTTTTTTACGACCTTTTATATTCACCCAAATGTATTGTAAAGACGTGTTTTAGATGTAAAATAATGTGAACTTAACGATAAAAATATAAAAAGTATGATTAGTTCAATACAAATGACTTTAAACGATATTTAGCGGAATTATCACCATTTTTTACCCAATTTTTTCCCAAATTTTTTTTCTATTTTTTGTATTCACCCAAATGTATTGTAAATACGTGTTTTAGATGTAAAATAATGTGAACTTAACGATAAAAATATAAAAAGTATGATTAGTTCAATACAAATGACTTTAAACGATATTTAGCGGAATTATCACCATTTTTTACCAAATTTTTTTTCTATTTTTTGTATTCACCCAAATGTATTGTAAACACGTGTTTTAGATGTAAAATAATGTGAACTTAACGTTAAAAATATAAAAAGTATGATTAGTTTAATAGAAATGACTTAAGACGATATTTAGCGGTTTCATCACCTGTATTTCAAAATTTTTTTACGACCTTTTATATTCACCCAAATGTATTGTAAAGACGCGTTTTAGATGTAAAATTATGTGAACTTAACGATAAAAATATAAAAAGTATGATTAGTTCAATACAAATGACTTTAAACGATATTTAGCGAAATTATCACCATTTTTTACCCAATCTTTTCCCAAATTTTTTTTCTATTTTTTGTATTCACCAAATGTATTGTAAATACGTGTTTTAGATGTAAAATAATGTGAACTTAACGATAAAAATATAAAAAGTATGATTAGTTCAATACAAATGACTTTAAACGATATTTAGCGGAATTATCACCATTTTTTACCAAATTTTTTTTCTATTTTTTGTATTCACCCAAATGTATTGTAAACACGTGTTTTAGATGTAAAATAATGTGAACTTAACGTTATAAATATAAAAAGTATGATTAGTTTAATAGAAATGACTTAAGACGATATTTAGCGGTTTCATCACCTGTATTTCAAAATTTTTTTACGACCTTTTATATTCACCCAAATGTATTGTAAAGACGTGTTTTAGATGTAAAATTATGTGAACTTAACGATAAAAATATAAAAAGTATGATTAGTTTAATAGAAATGACTTAAGACGATATTTAGCGGATTCATCAGCTGTATTTCAACATTTTTTTACGACCTTTTATATTCACCCAAATGTATTGTAAATACGTGTTTTAGATGTAAAATAATGTGAACTTAACGATAAAAATATAAAAAGTATGATTAGTTCAATACAAATGACTTTAAACGATATTTAGCGGAATTATCACCATTTTTTACCAAATTTTTTCCCAAATTTTTTTTCTATTTTTTGTATTCACCCAAATGTATTGTAAATACGTGTTTTAGATGTAAAATAATGTGAACTTAACGATAAAAATATAAAAAGTATGATAAGTTCAATACAAATGACTTTAAACGATATTTAGCGGAATTATCACCATTTTTTACCCAATTTTTTCCCAAATTTTTTTTCTATTTTTTGTATTCACCCAAATGTATTGTAAATACGTGTTTTAGATGTAAAATTATGTGAACTTAACGATAAAAATATAAAAAGTATGATTAGTTCAATACAAATGACTTTAAACGATATTTAGCGGAATTATCACCATTTTTTACCAAATTTTTTTTCTATTTTTTGTATTCACCCAAATGTATTGTAAACACGTGTTTTAGATGTAAAATAATGTGAACTTAACGTTAAAAATATAAAAAGTATGATTACTTTAATAGAAATGACTTAAGACGATATTTAGCGGTTTCATCACCTGTATTTCAAAATTTTTTTACGACCTTTTATATTCACCCAAATGTATTGTAAAGACGCGTTTTAGATGTAAAATTATGTGAACTTAACGATAAAAATATAAAAAGTATGATTAGTTCAATAAAAATGACTTTAAACGATATTTAGCGGAATTATCACCATTTTTTACCAAATTTTTTTTCTATTTTTTGTATTCACCCAAATGTATTGTAAACACGTGTTTTAGATGTAAAATAATGTGAACTTAACGTTAAAAATATAAAAAGTATGATTAGTTTAATAGAAATGACTTAAGACGATATTTAGCGGATTCATCACCTGTATTTCAAAATTTTTTTACGACCTTTTATATTCACCCAAATGTATTGTAAAGACGTGTTTTAGATGTAAAATAATGTGAACATAACGATAAAAATATAAAAAGTATGATTAGTTCAATACAAATGACTTTAAACGATATTTAGCGGAATTATCACCATTTTTTACCAAATTTTTTCCCAAATCTTTTTTCTATTTTTTGTATTCACCAAAATGTATTGTAAATACGTGTTTTAGATGTAAAATAATGTGAACTTAACGATAAAAATATAAAAAGTATGATTAGTTCAATACAAATGACTTTAAACGATATTTAGCGGAATTATCACCATTTTTTACCAAATTTTTTCCCAAATTTTTTTTCTATTTTTTGTATTCACCCAAATGTATTGTAAATACGTGTTATAGATGTAAAATAATGTGAACTTAACGATAAAAATATAAAAAGTATGATTAGTTCAATACAAATGACTTTAAACGATATTTAGCGGAATTATCACCATTTTTTACCAAATTTTTTCCCAAATTTTTTTTCTATTTTTTGTATTCACCCAAATGTATTGTAAATACGTGTTTTAGATGTAAAATAATGTGAACTTAACGATAAAAATATAAAAAGTATGATAAGTTCAATACAAATGACTTTAAACGATATTTAGCGGAATTATCACCATTTTTTACCCAATTTTTTCCCAAATTTTTTTTCTATTTTTTGTATTCACCCAAATGTATTGTAAATACGTGTTTTAGATGTAAAATAATGTGAACTTAACGATAAAAATATAAAAAGTATGATTAGTTCAATACAAATGACTTTAAACGATATTTAGCGGAATTATCACCATTTTTTACCAAATTTTTTTTCTATTTTTTGTATTCACCCAAATGTATTGTAAACACGTGTTTTAGATGTAAAATAATGTGAACTTAACGTTAAAAATATAAAAAGTATGATTAGTTTAATAGAAATGACTTAAGACGATATTTAGCGGTTTCATCACCTGTATTTCAAAATTTTTTTACGACCTTTTATATTCACCCAAATGTATTGTAAAGACGCGTTTTAGATGTAAAATTATGTGAACTTAACGATAAAAATATAAAAAGTATGATTAGTTCAATACAAATGACTTTAAACGATATTTAGCGGAATTATCACCATTTTTTACCAAATTTTTTTTCTATTTTTTGTATTCACCCAAATGTATTGTAAACACGTGTTTTAGATGTAAAATAATGTGAACTTAACGTTAAAAATATAAAAAGTATGATTAGTTTAATAGAAATGACTTAAGACGATATTTAGCGGATTCATCACCTGTATTTCAAAATTTTTTTACGACCTTTTATATTCACCCAAATGTATTGTAAAGACGTGTTTTAGATGTAAAATAATGTGAACTTAACGATAAAAATATAAAAAGTATGATTAGTTCAATACAAATGACTTTAAACGATATTTAGCGGAATTATCACCATTTTTTACCAAATTTTTTCCCAAATTTTTTTTCTATTTTTTGTATTCACCCAAATGTATTGTAAATACGTGTTTTAGATGTAAAATAATGTGAACTTAACGATAAAAATATAAAAAGTATGATTAGTTCAATACAAATGACTTTAAACGATATTTAGCGGAATTATCACCATTTTTTACCAAATTTTTTTTCTATTTTTTGTATTCACCCAAATGTATTGTAAATACGTGTTTTAGATGTAAAATAATGTGAACTTAACGATAAAAATATAAAAAGTATGATTAGTTCAATACAAATGACTTTAAACGATATTTAGCGGAATTATCACCATTTTTTACCAAATTTTTTCCCAAATTTTTTTTCTATTTTTTGTATTCACCCAAATGTATTGTAAATACGTGTTTTAGATGTAAAATAATGTGAACTTAACGATAAAAATATAAAAAGTATGATAAGTTCAATACAAATGACTTTAAACGATATTTAGCGGAATTATCACCATTTTTTACCCAATTTTTTCCCAAATTTTTTTTCTATTTTTTGTATTCACCCAAATGTATTGTAAATCCGTGTTTTAGATGTAAAATAATGTGAACTTAACGATAAAAATATAAAAAGTATGATTAGTTCAATACAAATGACTTTAAACGATATTTAGCGGAATTATCACCATTTTTTACCAAATTTTTTTTCTATTTTTTGTATTCACCCAAATGTATTGTAAACACGTGTTTTAGATGTAAAATAATGTGAACTTAACGTTAAAAATATAAAAAGTATGATTAGTTCAATACAAATGACTTTAAACGATATTTAGCGGAATTATCACCATTTTTTACCAAATTTTTTTTCTATTTTTTGTATTCACCCAAATGTATTGTAAACACGTGTTTTAGATGTAAAATAATGTGAACTTAACGTTAAAAATATAAAAAGTATGATTAGTTTAATAGAAATGACTTAAGACGATATTTAGCGGATTCATCACCTGTATTTCAAAATTTTTTTACGACCTTTTATATTCACCCAAATGTATTGTAAAGACGTGTTTTAGATGTAAAATAATGTGAACATAACGATAAAAATATAAAAAGTATGATTAGTTCAATACAAATGACTTTAAACGATATTTAGCGGAATTATCACCATTTTTTACCAAATTTTTTTTCTATTTTTTGTATTCACCCAAATGTATTGTAAATACGTGTTTTAGATGTAAAATAATGTGAACTTAACGATAAAAATATAAAAAGTATGATTAGTTCAATACAAATGACTTTAAACGATATTTAGCGGAATTATCACCATTTTTTACCAAATTTTTTCCCAAATTTTTTTTCTATTTTTTGTATTCACCCAAATGTATTGTAAATACGTGTTTTAGATGTAAAATAATGTGAACTTAACGATAAAAATATAAAAAGTATGATAAGTTCAATACAAATGACTTTAAACGATATTTAGCGGAATTATCACCATTTTTTACCCAATTTTTTCCCAAATTTTTTTTCTATTTTTTGTATTCACCCAAATGTATTGTAAATACGTGTTTTAGATGTAAAATAATGTGACCTTAACGATAAAAATATAAAAAGTATGATTAGTTCAATACAAATGACTTTAAACGATATTTAGCGGAATTATCACCATTTTTTACCAAATTTTTTTTCTATTTTTTGTATTCACCCAAATGTATTGTAAACACGTGTTTTAGATGTAAAATAATGTGAACTTAACGTTAAAAATATAAAAAGTATGATTAGTTCAATACAAATGACTTTAAACGATATTTAGCGGAATTATCACCATTTTTTACCAAATTTTTTTTCTATTTTTTGTATTCACCCAAATGTATTGTAAACACGTGTTTTAGATGTAAAATAATGTGAACTTAACGTTAAAAATATAAAAAGTATGATTAGTTTAATAGAAATGACTTAAGACGATATTTAGCGGATTCATCACCTGTATTTCAAAATTTTTTTACGACCTTTTATATTCACCCAAATGTATTGTAAAGACGTGTTTTAGATGTAAAATAATGTGAACATAACGATAAAAATATAAAAAGTATGATTAGTTCAATACAAATGACTTTAAACGATATTTAGCGGAATTATCACCATTTTTTACCAAATTTTTTTTCTATTTTTTGTATTCACCCAAATGTATTGTAAACACGTGTTTTAGATGTAAAATAATGTGAACTTAACGTTAAAAATATAAAAAGTATGATTAGTTTAATAGAAATGACTTAAGACGATATTTAGCGGTTTCATCACCTGTATTTCAAAATTTTTTTACGACCTTTTATATTCACCCAAATGTATTGTAAAGACGCGTTTTAGATGTAAAATTATGTGAACTTAACGATAAAAATATAAAAAGTATGATTAGTTCAATACAAATGACTTTAAACGATATTTAGCGGAATTATCACCATTTTTTACCAAATTTTTTTTCTATTTTTTGTATTCACCCAAATGTATTGTAAACACGTGTTTTAGATGTAAAATAATGTGAACTTAACGTTAAAAATATAAAAAGTATGATTAGTTTAATAGAAATGACTTAAGACGATATTTAGCGGATTCATCACCTGTATTTCAAAATTTTTTTACGACCTTTTATATTCACCCAAATGTATTGTAAAGACGTGTTTTAGATGTAAAATAATGTGAACATAACGATAAAAATATAAAAAGTATGATTAGTTCAATACAAATGACTTTAAACGATATTTAGCGGAATTATCACCATTTTTTACCAAATTTTTTCCCAAATCTTTTTTCTATTTTTTGTATTCACCAAAATGTATTGTAAATACGTGTTTTAGATGTAAAATAATGTGAACTTAACGATAAAAATATAAAAAGTATGATTAGTTCAATACAAATGACTTTAAACGATATTTAGCGGAATTATCACCATTTTTTACCAAATTTTTTCCCAAATTTTTTTTCTATTTTTTGTATTCACCCAAATGTATTGTAAATACGTGTTATAGATGTAAAATAATGTGAACTTAACGATAAAAATATAAAAAGTATGATTAGTTCAATACAAATGACTTTAAACGATATTTAGCGGAATTATCACCATTTTTTACCAAATTTTTTCCCAAATTTTTTTTCTATTTTTTGTATTCACCCAAATGTATTGTAAATACGTGTTTTAGATGTAAAATAATGTGAACTTAACGATAAAAATATAAAAAGTATGATAAGTTCAATACAAATGACTTTAAACGATATTTAGCGGAATTATCACCATTTTTTACCCAATTTTTTCCCAAATTTTTTTTCTATTTTTTGTATTCACCCAAATGTATTGTAAATACGTGTTTTAGATGTAAAATAATGTGAACTTAACGATAAAAATATAAAAAGTATGATTAGTTCAATACAAATGACTTTAAACGATATTTAGCGGAATTATCACCATTTTTTACCAAATTTTTTTTCTATTTTTTGTATTCACCCAAATGTATTGTAAACACGTGTTTTAGATGTAAAATAATGTGAACTTAACGTTAAAAATATAAAAAGTATGATTAGTTTAATAGAAATGACTTAAGACGATATTTAGCGGTTTCATCACCTGTATTTCAAAATTTTTTTACGACCTTTTATATTCACCCAAATGTATTGTAAAGACGCGTTTTAGATGTAAAATTATGTGAACTTAACGATAAAAATATAAAAAGTATGATTAGTTCAATACAAATGACTTTAAACGATATTTAGCGGAATTATCACCATTTTTTACCAAATTTTTTTTCTATTTTTTGTATTCACCCAAATGTATTGTAAACACGTGTTTTAGATGTAAAATAATGTGAACTTAACGTTAAAAATATAAAAAGTATGATTAGTTTAATAGAAATGACTTAAGACGATATTTAGCGGATTCATCACCTGTATTTCAAAATTTTTTTACGACCTTTTATATTCACCCAAATGTATTGTAAAGACGCGTTTTAGATGTAAAATTATGTGAACTTAACGATAAAAATATAAAAAGTATGATTAGTTCAATACAAATGACTTTAAACGATATTTAGCGGAATTATCACCATTTTTTACCAAATTTTTTTTCTATTTTTTGTATTCACCCAAATGTATTGTAAACACGTGTTTTAGATGTAAAATAATGTGAACTTAACGATAAAAATATAAAAAGTATGATTAGTTCAATACAAATGACTTTAAACGATATTTAGCGGAATTATCACCATTTTTTACCAAATTTTTTCCCAAATTTTTTTTCTATTTTTTGTATTCACCCAAATGTATTGTAAATACGTGTTATAGATGTAAAATAATGTGAACTTAACGATAAAAATATAAAAAGTATGATTAGTTCAATACAAATGACTTTAAACGATATTTAGCGGAATTATCACCATTTTTTACCAAATTTTTTCCCAAATTTTTTTTCTATTTTTTGTATTCACCCAAATGTATTGTAAATACGTGTTTTAGATGTAAAATAATGTGAACTTAACGATAAAAATATAAAAAGTATGATAAGTTCAATACAAATGACTTTAAACGATATTTAGCGGAATTATCACCATTTTTTACCCAATTTTTTCCCAAATTTTTTTTCTATTTTTTGTATTCACCCAAATGTATTGTAAATACGTGTTTTAGATGTAAAATAATGTGAACTTAACGATAAAAATATAAAAAGTATGATTAGTTCAATACAAATGACTTTAAACGATATTTAGCGGAATTATCACCATTTTTTACCAAATTTTTTTTCTATTTTTTGTATTCACCCAAATGTATTGTAAACACGTGTTTTAGATGTAAAATAATGTGAACTTAACGTTAAAAATATAAAAAGTATGATTAGTTTAATAGAAATGACTTAAGACGATATTTAGCGGTTTCATCACCTGTATTTCAAAATTTTTTTACGACCTTTTATATTCACCCAAATGTATTGTAAAGACGCGTTTTAGATGTAAAATTATGTGAACTTAACGATAAAAATATAAAAAGTATGATTAGTTCAATACAAATGACTTTAAACGATATTTAGCGGAATTATCACCATTTTTTACCAAATTTTTTTTCTATTTTTTGTATTCACCCAAATGTATTGTAAACACGTGTTTTAGATGTAAAATAATGTGAACTTAACGTTAAAAATATAAAAAGTATGATTAGTTTAATAGAAATGACTTAAGACGATATTTAGCGGATTCATCACCTGTATTTCAAAATTTTTTTACGACCTTTTATATTCACCCAAATGTATTGTAAAGACGTGTTTTAGATGTAAAATAATGTGAACTTAACGATAAAAATATAAAAAGTATGATTAGTTCAATACAAATGACTTTAAACGATATTTAGCGGAATTATCACCATTTTTTACCAAATTTTTTCCCAAATTTTTTTTCTATTTTTTGTATTCACCCAAATGTATTGTAAATACGTGTTTTAGATGTAAAATAATGTGAACTTAACGATAAAAATATAAAAAGTATGATTAGTTCAATACAAATGACTTTAAACGATATTTAGCGGAATTATCACCATTTTTTACCAAATTTTTTTTCTATTTTTTGTATTCACCCAAATGTATTGTAAATACGTGTTTTAGATGTAAAATAATGTGAACTTAACGATAAAAATATAAAAAGTATGATTAGTTCAATACAAATGACTTTAAACGATATTTAGCGGAATTATCACCATTTTTTACCAAATTTTTTCCCAAATTTTTTTTCTATTTTTTGTATTCACCCAAATGTATTGTAAATACGTGTTTTAGATGTAAAATAATGTGAACTTAACGATAAAAATATAAAAAGTATGATAAGTTCAATACAAATGACTTTAAACGATATTTAGCGGAATTATCACCATTTTTTACCCAATTTTTTCCCAAATTTTTTTTCTATTTTTTGTATTCACCCAAATGTATTGTAAATCCGTGTTTTAGATGTAAAATAATGTGAACTTAACGATAAAAATATAAAAAGTATGATTAGTTCAATACAAATGACTTTAAACGATATTTAGCGGAATTATCACCATTTTTTACCAAATTTTTTTTCTATTTTTTGTATTCACCCAAATGTATTGTAAACACGTGTTTTAGATGTAAAATAATGTGAACTTAACGTTAAAAATATAAAAAGTATGATTAGTTCAATACAAATGACTTTAAACGATATTTAGCGGAATTATCACCATTTTTTACCAAATTTTTTTTCTATTTTTTGTATTCACCCAAATGTATTGTAAACACGTGTTTTAGATGTAAAATAATGTGAACTTAACGTTAAAAATATAAAAAGTATGATTAGTTTAATAGAAATGACTTAAGACGATATTTAGCGGATTCATCACCTGTATTTCAAAATTTTTTTACGACCTTTTATATTCACCCAAATGTATTGTAAAGACGTGTTTTAGATGTAAAATAATGTGAACATAACGATAAAAATATAAAAAGTATGATTAGTTCAATACAAATGACTTTAAACGATATTTAGCGGAATTATCACCATTTTTTACCAAATTTTTTTTCTATTTTTTGTATTCACCCAAATGTATTGTAAATACGTGTTTTAGATGTAAAATAATGTGAACTTAACGATAAAAATATAAAAAGTATGATTAGTTCAATACAAATGACTTTAAACGATATTTAGCGGAATTATCACCATTTTTTACCAAATTTTTTCCCAAATTTTTTTTCTATTTTTTGTATTCACCCAAATGTATTGTAAATACGTGTTTTAGATGTAAAATAATGTGAACTTAACGATAAAAATATAAAAAGTATGATAAGTTCAATACAAATGACTTTAAACGATATTTAGCGGAATTATCACCATTTTTTACCCAATTTTTTCCCAAATTTTTTTTCTATTTTTTGTATTCACCCAAATGTATTGTAAATACGTGTTTTAGATGTAAAATAATGTGAACTTAACGATAAAAATATAAAAAGTATGATTAGTTCAATACAAATGACTTTAAACGATATTTAGCGGAATTATCACCATTTTTTACCAAATTTTTTTTCTATTTTTTGTATTCACCCAAATGTATTGTAAACACGTGTTTTAGATGTAAAATAATGTGAACTTAACGTTAAAAATATAAAAAGTATGATTAGTTCAATACAAATGACTTTAAACGATATTTAGCGGAATTATCAACATTTTTTACCAAATTTTTTTTCTATTTTTTGTATTCACCCAAATGTATTGTAAACACGTGTTTTAGATGTAAAATAATGTGAACTTAACGTTAAAAATATAAAAAGTATGATTAGTTTAATAGAAATGACTTAAGACGATATTTAGCGGATTCATCACCTGTATTTCAAAATTTTTTTACGACCTTTTATATTCACCCAAATGTATTGTAAAGACGTGTTTTAGATGTAAAATAATGTGAACATAACGATAAAAATATAAAAAGTATGATTAGTTCAATACAAATGACTTTAAACGATATTTAGCGGAATTATCACCATTTTTTACCAAATTTTTTTTCTATTTTTTGTATTCACCCAAATGTATTGTAAACACGTGTTTTAGATGTAAAATAATGTGAACTTAACGTTAAAAATATAAAAAGTATGATTAGTTTAATAGAAATGACTTAAGACGATATTTAGCGGTTTCATCACCTGTATTTCAAAATTTTTTTACGACCTTTTATATTCACCCAAATGTATTGTAAAGACGCGTTTTAGATGTAAAATTATGTGAACTTAACGATAAAAATATAAAAAGTATGATTAGTTCAATACAAATGACTTTAAACGATATTTAGCGGAATTATCACCATTTTTTACCAAATTTTTTTTCTATTTTTTGTATTCACCCAAATGTATTGTAAACACGTGTTTTAGATGTAAAATAATGTGAACTTAACGTTAAAAATATAAAAAGTATGATTAGTTTAATAGAAATGACTTAAGACGATATTTAGCGGATTCATCACCTGTATTTCAAAATTTTTTTACGACCTTTTATATTCACCCAAATGTATTGTAAAGACGTGTTTTAGATGTAAAATAATGTGAACATAACGATAAAAATATAAAAAGTATGATTAGTTCAATACAAATGACTTTAAACGATATTTAGCGGAATTATCACCATTTTTTACCAAATTTTTTCCCAAATCTTTTTTCTATTTTTTGTATTCACCAAAATGTATTGTAAATACGTGTTTTAGATGTAAAATAATGTGAACTTAACGATAAAAATATAAAAAGTATGATTAGTTCAATACAAATGACTTTAAACGATATTTAGCGGAATTATCACCATTTTTTACCAAATTTTTTCCCAAATTTTTTTTCTATTTTTTGTATTCACCCAAATGTATTGTAAATACGTGTTATAGATGTAAAATAATGTGAACTTAACGATAAAAATATAAAAAGTATGATTAGTTCAATACAAATGACTTTAAACGATATTTAGCGGAATTATCACCATTTTTTACCAAATTTTTTCCCAAATTTTTTTTCTATTTTTTGTATTCACCCAAATGTATTGTAAATACGTGTTTTAGATGTAAAATAATGTGAACTTAACGATAAAAATATAAAAAGTATGATAAGTTCAATACAAATGACTTTAAACGATATTTAGCGGAATTATCACCATTTTTTACCCAATTTTTTCCCAAATTTTTTTTCTATTTTTTGTATTCACCCAAATGTATTGTAAATACGTGTTTTAGATGTAAAATAATGTGAACTTAACGATAAAAATATAAAAAGTATGATTAGTTCAATACAAATGACTTTAAACGATATTTAGCGGAATTATCACCATTTTTTACCAAATTTTTTTTCTATTTTTTGTATTCACCCAAATGTATTGTAATAACGTGTTTTAGATGTAAAATAATGTGAACTTAACGTTAAAAATATAAAAAGTATGATTAGTTTAATAGAAATGACTTAAGACGATATTTAGCGGTTTCATCACCTGTATTTCAAAATTTTTTTACGACCTTTTATATTCACCCAAATGTATTGTAAAGACGCGTTTTAGATGTAAAATTATGTGAACTTAACGATAAAAATATAAAAAGTATGATTAGTTCAATACAAATGACTTTAAACGATATTTAGCGGAATTATCACCATTTTTTACCAAATTTTTTTTCTATTTTTTGTATTCACCCAAATGTATTGTAAACACGTGTTTTAGATGTAAAATAATGTGAACTTAACGTTAAAAATATAAAAAGTATGATTAGTTTAATAGAAATGACTTAAGACGATATTTAGCGGATTCATCACCTGTATTTCAAAATTTTTTTACGACCTTTTATATTCACCCAAATGTATTGTAAAGACGTGTTTTAGATGTAAAATAATGTGAACTTAACGATAAAAATATAAAAAGTATGATTAGTTCAATACAAATGACTTTAAACGATATTTAGCGGAATTATCACCATTTTTTACCAAATTTTTTCCCAAATTTTTTTTCTATTTTTTGTATTCACCCAAATGTATTGTAAATACGTGTTTTAGATGTAAAATAATGTGAACTTAACGATAAAAATATAAAAAGTATGATTAGTTCAATACAAATGACTTTAAACGATATTTAGCGGAATTATCACCATTTTTTACCAAATTTTTTTTCTATTTTTTGTATTCACCCAAATGTATTGTAAATACGTGTTTTAGATGTAAAATAATGTGAACTTAACGATAAAAATATAAAAAGTATGATTAGTTCAATACAAATGACTTTAAACGATATTTAGCGGAATTATCACCATTTTTTACCAAATTTTTTCCCAAATTTTTTTTCTATTTTTTGTATTCACCCAAATGTATTGTAAATACGTGTTTTAGATGTAAAATAATGTGAACTTAACGATAAAAATATAAAAAGTATGATAAGTTCAATACAAATGACTTTAAACGATATTTAGCGGAATTATCACCATTTTTTACCCAATTTTTTCCCAAATTTTTTTTCTATTTTTTGTATTCACCCAAATGTATTGTAAATACGTGTTTTAGATGTAAAATAATGTGAACTTAACGATAAAAATATAAAAAGTATGATTAGTTCAATACAAATGACTTTAAACGATATTTAGCGGAATTATCACCATTTTTTACCAAATTTTTTTTCTATTTTTTGTATTCACCCAAATGTATTGTAAACACGTGTTTTAGATGTAAAATAATGTGAACTTAACGTTAAAAATATAAAAAGTATGATTAGTTCAATACAAATGACTTTAAACGATATTTAGCGGAATTATCACCATTTTTTACCAAATTTTTTTTCTATTTTTTGTATTCACCCAAATGTATTGTAAACACGTGTTTTAGATGTAAAATAATGTGAACTTAACGTTAAAAATATAAAAAGTATGATTAGTTTAATAGAAATGACTTAAGACGATATTTAGCGGATTCATCACCTGTATTTCAAAATTTTTTTACGACCTTTTATATTCACCCAAATGTATTGTAAAGACGTGTTTTAGATGTAAAATAATGTGAACATAACGATAAAAATATAAAAAGTATGATTAGTTCAATACAAATGACTTTAAACGATATTTAGCGGAATTATCACCATTTTTTACCAAATTTTTTTTCTATTTTTTGTATTCACCCAAATGTATTGTAAATACGTGTTTTAGATGTAAAATAATGTGAACTTAACGATAAAAATATAAAAAGTATGATTAGTTCAATACAAATGACTTTAAACGATATTTAGCGGAATTATCACCATTTTTTACCAAATTTTTTCCCAAATTTTTTTTCTATTTTTTGTATTCACCCAAATGTATTGTAAATACGTGTTTTAGATGTAAAATAATGTGAACTTAACGATAAAAATATAAAAAGTATGATTAGTTCAATACAAATGACTTTAAACGATATTTAGCGGAATTATCACCATTTTTTACCAAATTTTTTTTCTATTTTTTGTATTCACCCAAATGTATTGTAAACACGTGTTTTAGATGTAAAATAATGTGAACTTAACGTTAAAAATATAAAAAGTATGATTAGTTTAATAGAAATGACTTAAGACGATATTTAGCGGATTCATCACCTGTATTTCAAAATTTTTTTACGACCTTTTATATTCACCCAAATGTATTGTAAAGACGTGTTTTAGATGTAAAATAATGTGAACATAACGATAAAAATATAAAAAGTATGATTAGTTCAATACAAATGACTTTAAACGATATTTAGCGGAATTATCACCATTTTTTACCAAATTTTTTCCCAAATTTTTTTTCTATTTTTTGTATTCACCCAAATGTATTGTAAATACGTGTTTTAGATGTAAAATAATGTGAACTTAACGATAAAAATATAAAAAGTATGATTAGTTCAATACAAATGACTTTAAACGATATTTAGCGGAATTATCACCAATTTTTTACCAAATTTTTTCCCAAATTTTTTTTCTATTTTTTGTATTCACCCAAATGTATTGTAAATACGTGTTTTAGATGTAAAATAATGTGAACTTAACGATAAAAATATAAAAAGTATGATTAGTTCAATACAAATGACTTTAAACGATATTTAGCGGAATTATCACCAATTTTTTACCAAATTTTTTCCCAAATTTTTTTTCTATTTTTTGTATTCACCCAAATGTATTGTAAATACGTGTTTTAGATGTAAAATAATGTGAACTTAACGATAAAAATATAAAAAGTATGATAAGTTCAATACAAATGACTTTAAACGATATTTAGCGGAATTATCACCATTTTTTACCCAATTTTTTCCCAAATTTTTTTTCTATTTTTTGTATTCACCCAAATGTATTGTAAATACGTGTTTTAGATGTAAAATAATGTGAACTTAACGATAAAAATATAAAAAGTATGATTAGTTCAATACAAATGACTTTAAACGATATTTAGCGGAATTATCACCATTTTTTACCAAATTTTTTTTCTATTTTTTGTATTCACCCAAATGTATTGTAAACACGTGTTTTAGATGTAAAATAATGTGAACTTAACGTTAAAAATATAAAAAAATTGATTAGTTTAATAGAAATGACTTAAGACGATATTTAGCGGTTTCATCACCTGTATTTCAAAATTTTTTTACGACCTTTTATATTCACCCAAATGTATTGTAAAGACGCGTTTTAGATGTAAAATTATGTGAATTTAACGATAAAAATATAAAAAGTATGATTAGTTCAATACAAATGACTTTAAACGATATTTAGCGGAATTATCACCATTTTTTACCAAATTTTTTTTCTATTTTTTGTATTCACCCAAATGTATTGTAAACACGTGTTTTAGATGTAAAATAATGTGAACTTAACGTTAAAAATATAAAAAGTATGATTAGTTTAATAGAAATGACTTAAGACGATATTTAGCGGATTCATCACCTGTATTTCAAAATTTTTTTACGACCTTTTATATTCACCCAAATGTATTGTAAATACGTGTTTTAGATGTAAAATAATGTGAACTTAACGATAAAAATATAAAAAGTATGATTAGTTCAATACAAATGACTTTAAACGATATTTAGCGGAATTATCACCATTTTTTACCAAATTTTTTCCCAAATTTTTTTTCTATTTTTTGTATTCACCCAAATGTATTGTAAATACGTGTTTTAGATGTAAAATAATGTGAACTTAACGATAAAAATATAAAAAGTATGATTAGTTCAATACAAATGACTTTAAACGATATTTAGCGGAATTATCACCATTTTTTACCAAATTTTTTCCCAAATTTTTTTTCTATTTTTTGTATTCACCCAAATGTATTGTAAACACGTGTTTTAGATGTAAAATAATGTGAACTTAACGTTAAAAATATAAAAAGTATGATTAGTTTAATAGAAATGACTTAAGACGATATTTAGCGGATTCATCACCTGTATTTCAAAATTTTTTTACGACCTTTTATATTCACCCAAATGTATTGTAAAGACGTGTTTTAGATGTAAAATTATGTGAACTTAACGATAAAAATATAAAAAGTATGATTAGTTCAATACAAATGACTTTAAACGATATTTAGCGGAATTATCACCATTTTTTACCAAATTTTTTCCCAAATTTTTTTTCTATTTTTTGTATTCACCCAAATGTATTGTAAATACGTGTTTTAGATGTAAAATAATGTGAACTTAACGATAAAAATATAAAAAGTATGATTAGTTCAATACAAATGACTTTAAACGATATTTAGCGGAATTATCACCATTTTTTACCAAATTTTTTTTCTATTTTTTGTATTCACCCAAATGTATTGTAAACACGTGTTTTAGATGTAAAATAATGTGAACTTAACGTTAAAAATATAAAAAGTATGATTAGTTTAATAGAAATGACTTAAGACGATATTTAGCGGATTCATCAGCTGTATTTCAAAATTTTTTTACGACCTTTTATATTCACCCAAATGTATTGTAAATACGTGTTTTAGATGTAAAATAATGTGAACTTAACGATAAAAATATAAAAAGTATGATTAGTTCAATACAAATGACTTTAAACGATATTTAGCGGAATTATCACCATTTTTTACCAAATTTTTTCCCAAATTTTTTTTCTATTTTTTGTATTCACCCAAATGTATTGTAAATACGTGTTTTAGATGTAAAATAATGTGAACTTAACGATAAAAATATAAAAAGTATGATTAGTTCAATACAAATGACTTTAAACGATATTTAGCGGAATTATCACCATTTTTTACCCAATTTTTTCCCAAATTTTTTTTCTATTTTTTGTATTCACCCAAATGTATTGTAAATACGTGTTTTAGATGTAAAATAATGTGAACTTAACGATAAAAATATAAAAAGTATGATTAGTTCAATACAAATGACTTTAAACGATATTTAGCGGAATTATCACCATTTTTTACCAAATTTTTTCCCAAATTTTTTTTCTATTTTTTGTATTCACCCAAATGTATTGTAAATACGTGTTTTAGATGTAAAATAATGTGAACTTAACGATAAAAATATAAAAAGTATGATAAGTTCAATACAAATGACTTTAAACGATATTTAGCGGAATTATCACCATTTTTTACCCAATTTTTTCCCAAATTTTTTTTCTATTTTTTGTATTCACCCAAATGTATTGTAAATACGTGTTTTAGATGTAAAATAATGTGAACTTAACGATAAAAATATAAAAAGTATGATTAGTTCAATACAAATGACTTTAAACGATATTTAGCGGAATTATCACTATTTTTTACCAAATTTTTTTTCTATTTTTTGTATTCACCCAAATGTATTGTAAACACGTGTTTTAGATGTAAAATAATGTGAACTTAACGTTAAAAATATAAAAAGTATGATTAGTTTAATAGAAATGACTTAAGACGATATTTAGCGGTTTCATCACCTGTATTTCAAAATTTTTTTACGACCTTTTATATTCACCCAAATGTATTGTAAAGACGCGTTTTAGATGTAAAATTATGTGAACTTAACGATAAAAATATAAAAAGTATGATTAGTTCAATACAAATGACTTTAAACGATATTTAGCGGAATTATCACCATTTTTTACCAAATTTTTTTTCTATTTTTTGTATTCACCCAAATGTATTGTAAACACGTGTTTTAGATGTAAAATAATGTGAACTTAACGTTAAAAATATAAAAAGTATGATTAGTTCAATACAAATGACTTTAAACGATATTTAGCGGAATTATCACCATTTTTTACCAAATTTTTTTTCTATTTTTTGTATTCACCCAAATGTATTGTAAACACGTGTTTTAGATGTAAAATAATGTGAACTTAACGTTAAAAATATAAAAAGTATGATTAGTTTAATAGAAATGACTTAAGACGATATTTAGCGGATTCATCACCTGTATTTCAAAATTTTTTTACGACCTTTTATATTCACCCAAATGTATTGTAAAGACGTGTTTTAGATGTAAAATAATGTGAACATAACGATAAAAATATAAAAAGTATGATTAGTTCAATACAAATGACTTTAAACGATATTTAGCGGAATTATCACCATTTTTTACCAAATTTTTTCCCAAATTTTTTTTCTATTTTTTGTATTCACCCAAATGTATTGTAAATACGTGTTTTAGATGTAAAATAATGTGAACTTAACGATAAAAATATAAAAAGTATGATTAGTTCAATACAAATGACTTTAAACGATATTTAGCGGAATTATCACCAATTTTTTACCAAATTTTTTCCCAAATTTTTTTTCTATTTTTTGTATTCACCCAAATGTATTGTAAATACGTGTTTTAGATGTAAAATAATGTGAACTTAACGATAAAAATATAAAAAAGTATGATAAGTTCAATACAAATGACTTTAAACGATATTTAGCGGAATTATCACCATTTTTTACCCAATTTTTTCCCAAATTTTTTTTCTATTTTTTGTATTCACCCAAATGTATTGCAAATACGTGTTTTAGATGTAAAATAATGTGAACTTAACGATAAAAATATAAAAAGTATGATTAGTTCAATACAAATGACTTTAAACGATATTTAGCGGAATTATCACCATTTTTTACCAAATTTTTTTTCTTTTTTTTGTATTCACCCAAATGTATTGTAAACACGTGTTTTAGATGTAAAATAATGTGAACTTAACGTTAAAAATATAAAAAGTATGATTAGTTTAATAGAAATGACTTAAGACGATATTTAGCGGTTTCATCACCTGTATTTCAAAATTTTTTTACGACCTTTTATATTCACCCAAATGTATTGTAAAGACGCGTTTTAGATGTAAAATTATGTGAACTTAACGATAAAAATATAAAAAGTATGATTAGTTCAATACAAATGACTTTAAACGATATTTAGCGGAATTATCACCATTTTTTACCAAATTTTTTTTCTATTTTTTGTATTCACCCAAATGTATTGTAAACACGTGTTTTAGATGTAAAATAATGTGAACTTAACGTTAAAAATATAAAAAGTATGATTAGTTTAATAGAAATGACTTAAGACGATATTTAGCGGATTCATCAGCTGTATTTCAAAATTTTTTTACGACCTTTTATATTCACCCAAATGTATTGTAAATACGTGTTTTAGATGTAAAATAATGTGAACTTAACGATAAAAATATAAAAAGTATGATTAGTTCAATACAAATGACTTTAAACGATATTTAGCGGAATTATCACCATTTTTTACCAAATTTTTTCCCAAATTTTTTTTCTATTTTTTGTATTCACCCAAATGTATTGTAAATACGTGTTTTAGATGTAAAATAATGTGAACTTAACGATAAAAATATAAAAAGTATGATTAGTTCAATACAAATGACTTTAAACGATATTTAGCGGAATTATCACCATTTTTTACCAAATTTTTTCCCAAATTTTTTTTCTATTTTTTGTATTCACCCAAATGTATTGTAAACACGTGTTTTAGATGTAAAATAATGTGAACTTAACGTTAAAAATATAAAAAGTATGATTAGTTTAATAGAAATGACTTAAGACGATATTTAGCGGATTCATCACCTGTATTTCAAAATTTTTTTACGACCTTTTATATTCACCCAAATGTATTGTAAAGACGTGTTTTAGATGTAAAATTATGTGAACTTAACGATAAAAATATAAAAAGTATGATTAGTTCAATACAAATGACTTTAAACGATATTTAGCGGAATTATCACCATTTTTTACCAAATTTTTTCCCAAATTTTTTTTCTATTTTTTGTATTCACCCAAATGTATTGTAAATACGTGTTTTAGATGTAAAATAATGTGAACTTAACGATAAAAATATAAAAAGTATGATTAGTTCAATACAAATGA